>NC_083647.1:17068562-17368562 GCF_963576545.1 Limanda limanda | reverse complement strand
GTGCAGATGTGTTTGGATCTTCAGATTACAGATGCGGCAGTCGGTGGATTGTTGTGATTAATATTGATCATTTGGTTATTTGTCATGTTTTCCTTTGCGTTTTGGATGAATGCGATGATGGAGCAGACGAAAGGCTGGCACCTGCGCATCCCTTAAAAATAAAGCCTCTGCCTGGAAACAGCCTGAAAAAGAAAAAAAAAGAAAAACGGCGGTGGATGATTTGACGGATGAACAAAATGTCGTGAGGGGGTTTGCGTAATAATTGGCTTTTATGGAGACGTAGTGTGTCTGCAGATGGAGCTGCTTTGCGCATTTTCTTTTTTTGTGTATTATTCTGGCTTTGTGCGGTGGATGAGACTTGGGCAGGTTTCTGTCTCTCTCTCTCTCTCTCTCGCATGGAGAGGTGCCATTAGGAGCAGGATGGAGGGATATGATGGGAAAACACTCTCACTGCGTCGTTTCCATCGGAATGCAGCAGCAGCAGCGTCTCTCTCTCTCTCCCTCTCTATCTGCCTCTCTCTCTCTCCCTCCCTCTCTCACATTTAGCTTCAGTAGCATTAACTCTGATGTCATTGCCCACAGTGTGAGAATAAAAACAGCATCTGTCGAACCCCACGTCCACGGGCACGACGAGTCCTGCGTGCCCGTGGCCTGTGCGAGATGTGGCGAATGTCTGCCACCGCACTCGACCCCTTTTCTGAAGCGCTACCCCCCCCCCCCCACCCCCCCTTTTTTTCCTGCTAAATAATGCTCGTCCTCAAGGTCATTCACCGGAGCCTTTGTGTCAGTGATCAAACCCCCACGATCTCTGGCTGTAATTCACCACACATCGCACGTCAGGGTTGTGTGTGTGTGTGTGTGTGTGTGTGTGTCTGTTTATGTGACACGCAGTGATTGTGGCTGCAGCTCATTTCTGCTGTTTGTTGTGGAAGGCCTGAGCCAATGCAGTCCAGTCTGCTGCTGCTGCTGCTGCAGAGATCTGGACCATATGCTGGTCCTCAGAACATTTTCACACTGTGTTCCGATATGCAAATAATATGCTGCTGCCTCATTTGGTAAAATATGTATGAGCATTGACGCATACTTGGCCATTTTATGTCATTTTTGCCACATCACTGGTCAATAATTCATGACTCCGTGACTCCTGACAGGCTGCTCTGGTGTGGTTGTTCCAAGTTGTCATGAGGGCTACTGAGGGCTTTCGTTTTAAGAAACTAATCCAAACAGATTGTTCTGCGGATTCCCGACACCTGGCTTAAACACTATATGACATACTCATTTATAAGCTGTATTCCCCTTTGATCCAGATTATGGAAGGCCCTCTGCATTCTCCTGCATGATGCCCATATACTGAGGTCTGTGGATTTACTGCAGCGCTGCCGCTGACACAACCAGGCAGAGGCTTTGTTGTCGCTGTCAGGTTGTAGGACAGTGTTTTCAATGGAAACTTGATAGCGGCGATCGAACATTTGATGAACTGGTTCTGCTCTGACAGTGGTGATCCAGGTCAGTGCTACGCGAGCCACAGACTGGCACAAACAGGCTGAGGGGACAGAAATAGAACAAGAGCACCAGGGAGAGAAACCCCCCCCCTCAACAACTCAACAAAAACTAAACACATTTACTCACTCCCCACTAACTCATGTGGATGGCAGAAGGGGGAGTTTTTTTCTGTGCAGTGCAAGAGATTTTCATACTTTCGTCGCTCGAGCAGAGATAAATGCATTATTCACGTGTTCTTGCACCACAGGAACCATGGGAAAGCAGAACAGCAAGCTGACTCCAGAGGTGATGGAGGATCTGGTGAAGAACACAGAGTTTAATGAACATGAGCTGAAGCAGTGGTACAAAGGATTCCTGAAAGACTGCCCCACTGGCAGGCTGAATCTGGAGGAGTTCCAGCAGCTTTATGTCAAGGTCTGCACCAACCACGTCCTTTCTTTATTTAATGATCTGCTTCTTTTATATAATGTCAGAGTTATATTTTAGAACATTTATTCTTGCCACAGCCTTGTTGCAATATATAACCGAGGCTATTACCGCTGCGACTGCAGCCTTTTTAAAACCCTGAGTGAATAATTGAACGCTTCTCTCCCACACTTGCAGTTCTTCCCTTATGGCGATGCATCAAAATTTGCAGAACACGCCTTCAGAACCTTTGACAAGAACGGAGACGGGACCATTGATTTCCGAGAGTTCATCTGCGCCCTGTCTATCACATCCCGTGGCAGCTTTGAGCAGAAACTCAACTGGGCCTTCAACATGTATGACCTGGACGGCGACGGAAAAATCACCAGAGTGGAGATGCTGGAGATAATCGAGGTAAGGGATTATGGAGTCATTAAGCCCTCGTTCATTAGGGGACTGGCTCTGGCTCTTTTTTTTCAGCACACCTGTCATGCCTTGAGCTCAGACGCTGTTTCATAACGACAGAACTGCAGTTGTATTGAATTACATCCATTTCTGGAAATACACCAGAATAGTAAATCTGATCTGTTTCAGTGATAGTGGAGAATATTGACAGTTCCTGTTGCAATAAAGATGGTACGTGCTTTATTCTCAAGCATCTATATCAATGACAATCTGTTTTTTCTACTCAAGTACCCAATCTGTCATATACCAGACTGCTCTGATGGATGGACTATAAACTGGATGCTACTGAACACGTTGATATAAAGGAGGTTATCATACAATTTAGTGTTGAGGTTGCTTTGGTCACGTTTACATCCACGTTACTACCACTTTGGCAAAAGCTGGAAAGTTGAAGCATTCTTGCATCTGTAAATGTTACTTGTAGCAAACAGTTAAAGCACTGTATCTGTTGTTGAAACCTGCAGTTTGAACAGTTTTAGTTTTAGCAAATTTCAGCGTTATGTGACTAATAAAGGATTTTATTAACTGTTTGATTGTTGCTTGAAGCAACAGTTCACATTTTTATGTATTTTCTCGACCAGTTTATTTGATTCTGTTAGCAGTGAAGCCAAATTTTCTCGATCGCCCCCTGGTTGCTGGCTGCAGTATAGGTCTTATACCATGCATCCTCCACGTAAGTGGCTTGGACATAATTAAGAGTCAAACGACCTGTTAAATACATTTTTCTAAAGGAGGATTTCTGTTTTTTTAGGTAGGCCAGTTTCTTCATGTTTCTGATAAGTTTGGTTTTAATTAGGTATTTGATGCTATGAAAATGAGGTGATAGGTCCAGATTGACAGATTGACGTGGGGTCGGTCTGACGCATGGATCAAAAGAACTCGATATGACGGCTCCTTATCACTGCTGCACAGACTCTGGCTTCAGAGGACGTAATAGTCCAATATGGCAGCACACGTATCCAGGAAGCTAAATTTCTCTCTTTATTACGCGGTTCTATTTTTTAGTTTCACTTATTTAGTCATGTTGAACTGATCAGTTTCCTCTTCCACACAACCCTCAGCAACTCGGCATGCTGACCCCCTGGAGTACAAACACCCCTGGTCGTGAATCACTGATCCATGTCCTCATGAACAAATGACTACACGTAGGCCTGACTGGATTACGTAATAAACCATTAGCTAATTTCTCACTGCATCTCACCCACAGGCCATCTACAAAATGGTGGGCACTGTGATCATGATGAAGATGAACGAGGACGGTTTGACACCACAGCAGAGGGTGGACAAGATCTTCAGTAAAATGGATAAGAACAACGACGACCAGATCTCGTTGGACGAGTTCAAGGAGGCGGCGAAGAGCGACCCGTCCATTGTGCTCCTGTTGCAGTGTGACATGCAGAAGTGAGCCCACCCACCACCCCCCTTGCTCGCTCCTCTCCCTGTCTGTATTCCACACACTCTGGACAGCAGCACATGTTTTAATGTCTCATTAGGTTCTCTGCCATTTCCACAGGAAAAAAACAAAACAGTGCTTGGACTATTTTTCAATGGACTCGCTTCTTGTGGTTGTATGCATGAGAATGTTAAATGCTGAATAATTTTGAATATAGCTATAAGATATCATACATTTCTATTTCAAAACATGCCAATGTGATTTGTGCACAGTAACCCCACACATCCTCATCCATCCCTAGCTTGTATATCAGTGGAGCACTGCATTAAATTATGTTCCTACAGTATTTAGGATCCCCAGTGTTCACTGCTGCGACTACTGTACGCTTTACATAATAGTATCAAAACAATAATTCCTATGATAATTGTAACTGTCTCTGCTATCCAGACTTGTTGAGCTCGTGGAGAATAGAAAGGCTCCCGTCTGTTCCAGATGTTTTCACGCGACGGAACCGAAAAGTATAGGTTCTTTGCATGCCTATATTATGTGTCAAAAAAATATAATCTCTTACCTTTTGCATCTTTAGGTGGCTATAAAAGAGAACCCCTCCGAAATTCATTTAGTATTGTTGCATGGGATGTACAGTATGTGACTCACCAGACCATTAGTTCACCTCCAGCTGTGTGGGAGCATGCTTCCCTTTTAAAAGACGTGAATGTGTGACACGATATTTAGGTTGCAGTTGTCGGTTAATTATGCAGAGGAAGAGCATTCACATCACCATTCTATTATATGTTTTGCTTCAGTGATTTGTGGGATGAGCAGAAATATATATATGGAGCATCACTCCCTTTTGATTTTTTTTGTACTGCTGCCACTTAATCTGGAGTAGGGGCCAAAATGATTGCTGTCATTGGGAACAGTACTCGTGCATTATTCATAATGATCTAAAATTGGCTTCTTTTTCAGGCTGCTTATTGGAATTTAGGCTTAAATGAAATTTATTCCGTACATATCAACATGTTTACAGAAATGATGAGCACTGCAAAATGAGAACAGCCTCGGCTTTTGACCCTGATGCTGGGAGCTCGCTCCACTTCCAATTCAGCAAAAGGGGAGGACAAAAAAGCCTCGTATATGTTTACTGAACATACTGCATTCCTAAAACCTTTTTGTAAGGAGAAACTTTTTATTGAAAAGTCTCATCTTCTAATTAATTCCATTCGCAGCAATCATTCAAGATGCGAGACCCTCAAAGGGAGGTGATACATAAAACCTTTGAAAGAGCGTTTCAGAGAGTGACAGCAACTGGTTGGAGACGTAGGTTGAAAGTTATTGACGAGATTCTCTTTCAGGAGTTTTGCAAGCACGGAATGAGTGTCTGCTTGTAGTCCACTTACAGCAGTGGAGGCTGCAGAAGCTTTTCACCGTTCTGTCTGTAACATAAGAGAAACCGACCATCACATTATTGATGTCTATTTGATTTACACATTTCAGCCCAGTCACCACGGCAGATTCTTTGTTTGAGTAAATATTTATATCAAATATGAAAAATCATCATACAAGTGACTGTATTCTTTTTTACATGTGGCATGTGTTGCACCCAAACCCAATTCTGTAGTGATTAAAATAAATAAACCATCAACAGGCTTTTTCAAAGGACACGGTCTGACAGGTGCAGTTACTGAAGACCAGACTTTTGGCTTTGACACTGTGTTGAAGATATGATGCTGTTGATGGATGAATGAATGAATGAATGAATTATTGAATGATGCTCATGATGCACAAAGTAGTTCTAAGTATACTGCTTTACATTTATTGTAACATTGGTTAAGGTTTTTCACAGAAATGACACCTAACAATCAGTTTTCAGTACATGATTTGAGATGTTGGTATGAACATTACTTCAGTTATTGAACTACATTCTCATTCTCATTATTATTAATTACATAAAAATATATATTTGTTCAAGTTATACATTTAACTGCTGGGCACCAAAAAATGAAAATGCAGGTTTAAAGTTTCTGCATCACATTTGTTAGTCTGGAACATAAGCCTTAAACTGAAATCAACAGTAGGCACTAAGAAACTTTCATCAATATCAGAGACATGCTTCTATTGTCAAACTGCACTTTGTGTCGAAGTTTTCAAAAAGAAAAGCATGTAAACAGAGACGAGCATTAGGTAGATTGCCACCTGGTGGTCAGCAGGATAATAAAAATATCCGAGTAAATCTATTTCCATTATTAAACTACATGCTGCACATGAAGAGATGTTAAACGAACACCAGACGTACCAATATGGAGCAGGCCTCGTTGCTGTAATCAAAAATCCCTGAGATCATCATCAGATCATCTTTATCAGGGACTTGTTGAAGATTAACTTGCATCTGACAGAGAGAGACCTTTGGGATGAAGAAGAGGAAGACAGACAGGAACTACGATCATGCATCATTCTGTGTCTGTTCTGCCTTGGTAGAATCAATTCGAGGGAGGAAACTCAGCAGGTTTGTTTTCTCTTTGTAGTGAGCGAGGGCCTCAGCGTTTTCCCTAATGAGGGCAAAGGGAAGAAATTGGCAAAGCCTACATTTTTCTGTCTTCATCCTTCAGTATGCACATGTAAATTAGGCCAGAGGATGATTTAGTATTGTGGCCAATAGGCAGATCAGATTGAGGTATTTAGTATGAAGAGGTGTCGGCAGCAGAATTAATTAAAGTCTAAATATGTCTGCAGTGAATGATCAAGGCTAATATATCATGAGATTATATTAATATTATCGATGCATCAAAAGTCGGTCAGTTCCTCCTTCTTGTTTGAAACAAGTTGTCCTAAATACATGATAACAAGCAGCAGCATGAGTCCAAGCTGCATGGCACCCTTTAGTTTACCACAAGTAGAGCAGCACAAATGACAAGATACAAATGTTTAATTTAGAGTTGCTTCAACTATAAGAGCCAAATGATTCCAGCTTCTCCAACATGAGAATCTGCTGTATTTCTTAGACATTTATGACAGTCAACTGACTTTCTCTGAGACCGATGGTCACATAAAACAAGCTTTGAATAGATCACCTTGAGCGGCAGGAAACTATGACATAGTGACAATAAAAATAATAAATAGATGAATCTACAAAATAACTGGCACGTTAATCTATGAATTTCATCAATGAATTGAAATTATATTGTTTCTTTAGCCACATTAAAAAAAGAAAAAAGGTATTGTGTACTTAAGGTTAAAGCCAGTTAATACTCTTGGGCCGAAAACCTTTCCTGCTGCTCATAAATTTCATCAGTAACTTGTATAATGGTGAGCCCAGTTCCAGGTCCTTCTATTTATAAAACAACTCTGTGACATTTACAGCTCACGCGTAAATGTGAATGTAAATACAAGACACAGATGGTGAAACGGTGCGTACACATATAAAATGCATGCGTGTAAATTTATAGAGGGGGGATTCCTGGCCAGGAGTAAAGAATGTATACAGCGCTGGGAGACGAGGTGAACTGTCTTCACAACCCAGATTGTTTGAAGTATCTGACATTTACTACGACTGTGACAGACTGGACCTGGCATGAAGATAATCTGCAAGTCAGGAAAGTCCCCGGATTTGTTCCATCACTTGAAATCTGAAGCTCGATGGAGATGAAGTCGCCTCAGAAATCCCTTGGATAAAGATCTGGTCCTGTTTCTCAGTTTCATTGTTATATCTACATTACTAGGGAACAGAGTAAAACCCACCTGAGAATTAAATGTGAGACAACAAAGACTAGGGATTTAATATCTGCAAGAAAAATCATTTGAAAGACATTGATTCAGAGTTAGAATAAATTGATGAATGCAAATAAATACACAATGAGCAGATTAGGATTATATATATGCATAATATTAAACAGTGGGAAATTAAAATCTGTGCAATTTCCCCTAAGCTTTTAACAAAAATGTTGAAAGACGTCCTAGGTTGAATTTAAAGAAAGTGCCAAAGATTTAGCCAATTTTGCTGAATCCTTCTAACGAATAATTCAAACAAACATGTAATTAAACATAACATTCTCGGTGGAGTTAACAAGCAGCAACAGAAAAAAAAATACTTTTATTATTCTAGTAACATTTAATTTAGGTTTTACGTTTCAATTTGTTTTACACCTTATTTATACTAAAATTCATATATTTGGCCTTAATTCAAATATTTATAAATACAAAATATAATAGAGTTCTACATGTTCAAGATAGAATGCGTCATAATACAGGTTGTAGTTATTTTTAGTGTCAAATGGAAAAGCTGCTTCTTCCACCTCTGTCTGCTGCATTCAGGAACACCTGGGAGAAGTGACCCCTGTTCTTAAGACTACAACTACACAACTACAAGACTTGACAAACTTGAGCATCTCTTCCGTTGTAAACTTTACCCACCGACGTGTCCCACCCTGTGTGCTCAGCCAGCAAATACAAAACATCGTCAAGACGAGTGGATCGACCCCAAACTTCCTGCTGAGTCGAGGAAGGGAAATCTCCCACAGAGGAAGGTGCTGTGTCATCCCAGCCTTTATAAACCCAGGTAAGGTCCCGCCCCCTCCTCCTGCCATTCAACCGCATCTCAAATCAACGACTTCTGAAACCGTCACGGTGAGAAAACCTGAAGAATCTCAATTGTTTCCTGGCGCCACGTGTTCGCTTCTTGTTCCAAGTAGCTTTGACTTCATCGAGATAAACGTGGTCCTGTAAACACACGTGGAAAGCTACGAAAAGCGTGTGTTCAGCTGAACTTCTCGTATAGTAAATATCATTATATAAAAGCAACGCAGTGCATTTCACCACATACAAAGCTGTGTAGAACAGTAGGATCATGATTATGTTATGGACGTTTACTATTTTTATATATGTATTATGTTATTATTTATTTATTTGGTTACTTTCTTTGTATTTTTGAGGCTAAAATTAATCAGGATTCCCCCCCCCCCCCCCCCCCCCAAACAAGTTCGCACAACTCATAGAAATATTTAACTTTGATTGAGGGGCCTTTGTGTAGTTTTATAGTTGTGTAGATTAATTCAAATGGTGAACGTGAGTACGCGCTTTTGAAGATCTTTGTTTCACATTAATTTGTATCTCTTAAATTGTGAATTCAATTAAACATTTTATAAATTAAATTGATAGGTAAAAAAAACCGCAATAGAGCACAGATACAGAAAATAAATGTTACAGATGAGAAAATAGTGAAAGATTAAATAAAATATTTTAAAACGATTAAACATCAGCCCTAGAAATTGATTGATATGATGACTAGCAACTGAAATGTGTTTCTTAGAAATGAATACAATTTGTTGTTTTATTTTGAAGGTGTATTTGCTCTGGGCTCCACAATGTGTTCGATTCCCGGGCTTCCAGCACCAGGATTAGAAGTACGTCTTCTCATCACAAGGGTAAACCTAAACCCCAGCTGTGGTCTTGTGGAATTGTGGGTTAACATGGACGATGAAAGAAAGCATATTTATGAGCAGATGAAAAAGGAAATTCAGATCCCTAAAAGGAAGTTTTATGGATCAGAAGGAAAACCAGGGGACCTTTGTTTGGTCTGCATCAGTGACACGTGGCACAGAGCTCGGATTGTATCAATTCAAAGTGACGAGTACAATGTTTTTCTAATCGACCACGGAGAGACCCACATCGCTACAAGTGAAGCTTTAGCGTGGGCCCACAGTGACAGCTCTCTCCTTCCTCCTGAGATCGAGTCTTGTATACTCGCAAACGTCATCTTCCCTGAGAACAATTTGCAAGAAAGAGCCACAAAGTTTTTGAAGTCTCTTCCGGGCAATACATTTAAGGGAATGGTTCAACATGTGCTGATGCCAGAGGATGCCAGGAAAATTATCCTTGACATTCCGAACATTTCCGAGTACATCTGTGACGTGGGAGTTCCACAGACCATCCCAGGGGAGGACTTTAAAAGCCTTGTACTGAAATCTATACATTTACTCAAAGGAGAGGCGTCTGAGGCCGACCCTACATCGCAAGAACAGAATTTGAAGGTTCGCTGTCAACTTGAGAAACATGACCAATACTTATACCCAGAACTGTTAATTGACACATTTGAAACTGTAACTGTGACAGAGGTAACTGATCCACAGGGCATTTTTTGCCAACTCCTAATTTTCACCAAAGCATTGAAGATATTATCAGAACAGATCCAGCAGCACTATCGAGAGAGTTCAGAGTTTGGAGAGGTGCGACCACAGACCTGCGGGGATCCATGCGCTGCCAGAGATGGGACCGGCAGATGGCATCGCTCGTTGTTGAAGCAAAGCATCATGACCGGGGATGTTGCTGTAGAGGTCTTGCACGTGGATGAAGGAAAAACTGAATTGGTCCCAGTCAGAGACATCAGACCACTGCATGGAAAGTTCCTGAGAATGCCAGTTGTCACATACGATTGTTCTCTTAATGGACTAAATGGTGACGGCACTGAATGGACACCAGACCAGGTCGAATACCTGAAATCAATGATCCTCCACCAGACATTAATGGCCAAGTTTAACCACCACGATATATCTCAAGATGTCTATCGTGTCACGCTCTATACAGCTAATGCCGAATGCATAAACAGTTGTTTTTTAGAGAAGGTGGGACTTTTTCCAGCCCCAAAGGATGAAGATGAAAATGTTTCCCTTCCCCTCAGTTCCCATGGAGATGAACAAGATTTACAAAACACAGTCATTGTAAATGTTGATGATTTACTACATCAAACTTTGCCGTCCGACCAAAACCTAAACAGCAGTAGCAGTTTGGCTGATGTATACACGACTAGCACTGATGATCCTGTGTACTTAGAACATTCAGACAACAGTGAGCATGATTTCAATGTGGGAGGTAAAAGTAACGTTAATGGGACCTGTGGAGGAGTGACGTCTGATGAAGAAGGTCTGCCGCTAAACATGGTAGATATAGAAACACCAGCTCACAGTGTATGTCAGCGTTTGGCCCAGAAATGTGCACAGACAGAAGCTCACGTTCAAACTCCTCCACAGGTCCCATTAGACACATACAATTACTCCACACACAATATTGAGGTGGGTGGGAAAGAGAATGTGCGTGTTACCAGTTCAGAGAGTGTTGGTCACTTCTACTGCCAACTAGTCAGGAATTCTCATTTGTTAGACAAAGTGATGGAAGATATCAAGCAACAGACTGTCCAGCCGCAGTGCACAGATCACCCTATTGGACTTGGTAGCATTTGCTTTGTTAGGCACGATGATGATCAGTGGCACAGAGGTCAAATAGTAGAAATGTCCCCAAAACTTAAAGTGAACTATGTGGATTATGGTGAAACAGTTGCAGTTGATAAATCTGATCTATGCCCTTTTCCCTCTGAGGGAGGTCTTGCCAGGTCTGTCCCTGTGCTGGCTGTTCCACTGGGACTGTTTGATGTGCCAGCAGAAGTGCCACAGGAAGTTAACCAGTGGTTTGCAAACGCTGCCACTGACCAAAGTTTGGCCATTTCAGTCATATCAAAGGGGGGTAAAGGGAAGCTACTTGTTGAACTTTTTGATGGAACCCTAAATGTAAATGTGCTAGTCAGAGAGAGGATATCAAAGATGGCTCAGCAAAATATGACTGGTTTCAACCAGCAGACTGACCAGCTGTCTTCTAAAAGTTCAGAACAGTCCTGTGTGCCAAATGAATATTGCACAAAGCCAGCCCCCATGAATGGGTCATTATTAACAAAGACAACAGAGCAAAACAGCGACAATGGAATGTGTCCTAGAGATGAGGTTAAGATGAATTCAGAATCTTTATCTAATGTCTCTGCAACAGAGACTGAATATGGAAAGACTTTTGAGGTGATTGTCGTGGAAAATGAATTAGTGATGGCGGAGACTTTGATAGAAGGAAATCACAGTAACTCAGAAATAGCAAAACTTTCCCTGTCTCCTTGCCTTGAGGAAAGCGTGAATATCTGCATGTACAAGGAGCCAAAGATTGTTCATGAGCAGACAGAGGAGGTGTATGCGTCCTGCATTGTCGGACCACATTTCTTTTGGTGCCAGTATGCCAACACTGAGGATCTCAACAAATTGTCAATTCTTGCTCAGGAAGCTGGACAATCCCAGCAGGACACGGTTTCCCCAGAGACTCTTGGTCCTGGCAGTCCATGCCTTGCTTTTTTTCCCAGTGACAATCAGTGGTATCGAGCTCGGGTAATTAAAAGAACTGACAGTAGTCTTCATGTTGTCTTTATAGACTATGGAAATGAGTCTGACATTGAAATCAAGAACGTGAGACCACTGCCTCAGATTCTGCTGGATGTGGCTCCTCAGGCCTTTCTGTGCTCTTTGAATGGATTTGATGAGTCAAAGGGCAGCTGGGACGACCAAGTATACGATGACTTCTACAATCTTCTGGTGGATAAACCCCTCAGAGTGACAGTTTTGAACATCGAGGATCATCATTCCGAGATAGATTTTCCTCTATATTCAGTCAAAATAGAGTGTGAAAAGCTGGTTGTAAACGATACAATGCAGAAATATTGGAAGCCTGTTGCAGAGGAACAAATTATGACTGAGAGCCCTCCAACAAAAGGCTCTCTCCAGGTTCGGGAAACTGAGTCCGACCAGACAGAACTTCCTGATTCTGAAGAAAAAACAACTTCTTGCATGTACAAGAAACCAGAAATATGCAAAAACCAAGCAGAGAATGTGTATGCCTCTTTTATGGTGGACCCCTGTTTCTTCTGGTGTCAATACACCAAGACTGAGGATCTCAACAAATTGTCAAGTCTTGCTCAGGGAGCTGGACAATCCCAGCAGGACACAGTTTCCCCAGAGACTCTTGGTCCTGGCAGTCCATGCCTTGCTTTTTTTCCGAGTGACAATCGGTGGTATCGAGCTCAAGTAATTCACAGAACTGACAATAGTCTTCATGTTGTCTTTATAGACTATGGAAATGAGCATGACATTGAAATCAAGAACGTGAGACCACTGCCTCAGATTCTGCTGGATGTGGCTCCCCAGGCCTTTCTGTGCTCTTTAAATGGATTTGATGAGTCAAAGGGCAGCTGGGACGACCAAGTATATGATGACTTCTACAATCTTCTGGTGGATAAACCACTCAGAGTGACGGTTTTGAACATGGAGGATCATTCCGAGATGGATTTTCCTCTATATTCAGTCCAAATAGAGTGTGAAAAGCTGGTTGTAAACGATACTATGCAGAAATATTGGAAGCCCGTTGCAGAGGAACAAATTATGACTAAGAGCCCTCCAACAAAAGACTCTCTCCAGGTTCTTGAAACTGAGTCCGACCAAACAGAACTTCATGATTCAGAAGTAAAAAAAACTTCTTGCATGTACAAGAAACCGGAAATATGCAAAAACCAGGCAGAGAATGTGTATGCCTCTTGTATGGTGGACCCCTTGTTCTTCTGGTGTCAATATACCAACACTGAGGATCTCAACAAATTGTCAATTCTTGCTCAGGAAGCTGGACAATCCCAGCAGGACATGGTTTCCCTAGAGACTCTTGGTCCTGGCAGCCCATGCCTTGCTTTTTTTTCCAGTGACAATCGGTGGTATCGAGCTCAAGTAATTCACAAAACTAACAGTAGTCTTCATGTTGTCTTTATAGACTATGGAAATGAGTCTGACATTGACATCAAGAACGTGAGACAACTGCCTCAGATTCTGCTGGATGTGGCTCCTCAGGCCTTTCTGTGCTCTTTGAATGGATTTGATGAGTCAAAGGGCAGCTGGGACGACCAAGTCTTCGATGACTTCTACAATCTCTTGCTGGATAAACCACTCAGAGTGACGGTTTTGAACATGGAGGATCATTCCGAGATGGATTTTCCTAAATATTCAGTCCAAATACAGTGTGAAAACGTGGTTGTAAATGATACAATGCAGAAATATTGGAAGCCTGTTGCCATGGAACAAGTTATAACTGAGAGCCCTCTAACAAAAGAGTCCATCCAGGTTCGTGAAACTGAGTCCAAACAGATACAACTTCATGATTCCGAAGAAAAACCAGATACGTGCATGTACAAGAAACCGGAAATATGCATAAACCAGGCAGATAATGTGTATGCCTCTTGTATGGTGGACCCCTTCTTCTTCTGGTGTCAATACACCAACACTGAGGATCTCAACAAATTGTCAATTCTTGCTCAGGAAGCGGGACAATCCCAGCAGGACACGGTTTCCCTAGAGACTCTTGGTCCTGGCAGTCCATGCCTTGCTTTTTTTTCAAGTGACAATCGGTGGTATCGAGCTCAAGTAATTCACAGAACTGACAATAGTCTTCATGTTGTCTTTATAGACTACGGAAATGAGTCTGACATTGACATCAAGAACGTGAGACCACTTCCTCAGATTCTGCTGGATGTGGCTCCTCAGGCCTTTCTGTGCTCTTTGAATGGATTTGATGAGTCAAAGGGCAGCTGGGACGACCAAGTATACGATGACTTCTACAATCTCCTGGTGGATAAACCCCTCAGAGTGACTGTTTTGAACATGGAGGATCATTCCGAGATGGATTTTCCTCAGTATGCAGTGGAGCTTGAGTGCGAGGGGGTGGTTGTAAATGAGGTGATGGAGAAGTACTGGAAGGGAGTGGAACCAGATCCTGCCTTGGCAGAAGGTTTTGAATCAGGTCAGAGACTATATTTATAAAATATACATTTAATGAGCTTTTTAACTTTCATATTTACTGATTTTTATTTAATGATAATTTCTGTTCTGTAATCTTTAGTGCATCAGGATGAAACCAAGCCCACGAATGAGGTTGTTGGAGTTTAAGACAATGAAAAAGCCAGCAAATGAATGGTAGGACTTATCTTGTACATATCATGAAGATCATCCTGTGATTTTACAAAACTACTGCTGTAATAAGTTTTAATTCATTGCTACAGATGTTAGTGTTGAATTACTCATTAAGGGCATGTAATCACATATATTTGCAAAGTCAATTTCCGGAAATTGGATATGAATGAAAGCTCTTCAAAATGTTTCTGCTTTGAACATGTGCTAATTTCTTTCAGCTCTGGGCTGCTGGTGGAGAACCCAACTCTTAACGGAGAGGTCTCGACTCATGAGAACATGTTTGCCTTATTTCAAAATGTTCTCTTGTGGCACAAACAAAATTAAATTAGGCTTGTCATGTAGTTACCTTGTATCAATAAACACAATGAATTAACAAGTTTGGGACCTCATTTTTTTTCATGGATTCTACACATTTAAACAAGCTCTTTGCAGGCTTTTTAAGCTATGGATATTTTTCAAGTAGACAGCAACATATTCACAGGTCCTGGGTCTGTTTTGTTTTTTCCTACATATAATAGATCTGTTGTTGGAATAAAAGGAGGCAGATGGAGCCGTTTGTCAACTAACCAGAAGGTTGGCAGCTCGTCCACGTCTCCCCCAAAGTGTCCATGGTCAAGATACTGAACCCCAAACTGCCCCAGATGGCCGAGCCCACAGTGTATGAATAATGTGTGATAGTGAAAGTCCTGCAAACAGATTGTATGAAGGGATGAATGGCACAACTGAACTGTAAAGCCCATTAAGATTAGAAAAGCACAGATACATACAGACTATTTAGCTGAACTGTTTACAGTTCTGATGCTTGCAGCTCTTTAACAAGCTTAAGATATTTCTAGTCCTTGTATGTTTTAAGTAATTATAAACTATTTCACTTGACGATTAGCCTCACAGTCACTAAGCTTAAACTCTGTATTTGCAAATTTGTTACAAGCTAATGCTTTCCTAAGTTTATTTGCTCATTAAGTGGAATTTCAACATTTAACGTATTCCCTACAGAGTGATTTTGTCTGCAGCCGCCAGGTGGCAGCATCACTGTTCACAGGCTCAGGAGCTGGACTTCATGTTGTGCTGCTCGGCTGTTGCTGGGCGACCGCAGTATCAAAATGACAGAGTTGCACCAAGCTGCCGCAGCCGGAGACTTACAGGGAGTCGAGGATATTCTGAGGCAGAACAAGTGCAGCCCCAACCAGAGGGACATCGACTGGAGCCACAAGACCCCTCTGCACTGGGCAGCAGCCAAAGGTAGACGGTGGTGGATCCGTTTCCCCTTTTAGCCGCTATCACTAGTGTCTAGTGTCGTCATTCAAAAAGCGTTGTTGCCGTGTGTGTGTGTACATGTCCAGAAAGACCTTTGTGGTTTTTCTCTCTCATTCAGTGTAGTTTGTTATTGAAGTTATGTTTTGAACCTGAAAATCGACAATAACAATCTATCTTTTTGTCTCAAATTGTCAGTTTTATTATTTATAGTGAATCATTGGCTTTTCACCATTTTCAACACCATCAAAAACAACAAAGAAATTGTATTTCATCATTCAGTTGTGACCACAACACTTAAAAATACAATACAATATTTATAAAATAAAGAAAATGCAAACTCACTCAAATTTTCTACAATTATTATATATTCCTTTAAAATAATATAAACTCTTTAAAAGTATTAGTTTGCTTGAGTTCAACAATAACCTAACAACAAAGCTCTACAACTGTTAAAATAATAACATTGAAAATATTCACATACAACCCACCACCCACAACATCACACAAAATATATCAATCTGCACATGATTCCCATTTTCAGAAATTCAGCTATTGTGGTAAATGTAAATTGTAAAGAAATGTAAAATCCCAAAGGTTTTTGATGCTAACATAAACCAAGAAAACACAAATTCAATAACATATAAATTATAGTAAAAAAAACAACTTATGTCTTATTTTTGTGTTTATTTCCAAGTATCTTAATTTAAATAATTTGTAGTACCTTTAAAGCATATTAAATTCATTAAAATAAGTTTTTCAGTAAAACGTAAAACCAAATGTTGAGCCGAGAAGCCCCGATCATTTAGAATAGTTTGTTATGCGTAGTCTCGTTTTGCAGTAGTGAGAATTCGTTTTTATCAGGCTGGATTATAAAACAACAGATTCCTAAACACGTGCATCAGATCACAACTTGCTGTCTTTTCCGCAGGAGACACAGAAACCGTCAGGATCCTCATTGAGCACGGAGCAAGGCCCAGTCTGAGGACGGAGCACGGATGGACTCCTGCTCACTTTGCTGCAGAGTTCGGCCAACTGGCTGCGCTGCGGCTGCTGCACTACTTCCACGCTCCTATAGACAAGGAGGACTGCTGTGGAGACAAACCAGTGCGGATAGCCCAAATATATGGACACCAGGACTGCGTTCGATTCCTTAAAAAGTATCTAAACATTTCCTCTACTTTTGTTTTGTATTTCCGCCTTCAAACCACATTTACATGATTTTCCCACCTTTCATAACTTAAGTTAGCTTTTCTTTTAAACACACAGGCCAATAACTTTATGATACAACTTTTAAAATGTTGTCCTTTTTGTGTGTGTTGCAGGGCTGAGATCGAGTGCCAGGCCTACCGCAAGATGGCAGCCGAGAAAGGGATTTCACTGGATGACACAGATGAGGAGTGGGCGGATCACGGCAAAGAAAATTAAGCGAGAGGATCTGTAACAGTAACGATCAGATGATGGCCCAGCTCAACGTCACACAACAACATTCAGACATGAGTTATATCCTTGTAGTCTTTCAGTTGAAAGTGTTGCTGTGACTTCCCAGTGCAGTGAGAAATATATAACAAACAGTATTATCATATAAAACAGCTTTGGAACTTTTCCTGTCAAAAACGCATCTACTAATATGGAAATATCCTTTAAAATTGTATCGCAGGCAATAAAACCAAATGAAACATCTAAACAAGTCCATCAAGATAAATGTAGCTTACACGCTCGATCGTGTAATTTGTCGTTATTTCAGAGGAAACGTATTGCAGTAGATTTTCACTTGCTCAATTTTGTGTCCAACGTGGTGGAGCTGTCACTGACGGATGCCTGGAGAGCAGAGGAGAAGGATGTGTACGAATAATTAACAGTCGTTGTTGTGTTTTACATATTCACAAGTAAACTCAGTCGTTGTACGCTTACCCTTGTTTTCAGATGGTTTAGCAGTGCTGCACGGGTCTGTCAAAATGGGATTAAAACATATTTATTGACAAGACCTGTTTGTTGTGGATGACATTTATTTTGACAAATTTGATAATTTTCCAAAAGTTCTTATGACAATGGGGTGTACTTGTGGATAAAAGCCTGTAATTTAAAGTGGCGGCAATTTTTTTATATTTCTCCCCAAGTATTCGGAAAAAGTGTCCCATAATGACCATTTTAAGCACAGACAGGGAAACAATTCAATATATGCTCACTAATCTCAAATTGCATATGAAAGCAATTTAAAACTGTCTTACCAGATTGTCCCCCAGGTATGTGGTTAACAAAATAAACAAACCCTGTAAATGAAATGACATAGGTTACTGAACAAGAAATAGTGACTGGTACTCGTTAAGATGTCCAGTTAAGGATTAAATTAAGTATACCTGAAATGAGTTCAGCAGGATAAAGGCATAGTTGACCAAAGGAGCTGCGATCCCAGATGAGAGGTCGAGAATAGTTACACCAAATCCAAAGATCCAAGTGACACCGAAGATCGGTGTCAGAAGAATAACGGTCCTCATGACCGATTTGGCAGCAGATCTGTCATCAGAGGTTCCTGCATTCGTAGGGTGATCCAAAAGCTTAATGATTACCACCACCATGGACAACACGTTGACGATAACAATTATACCGACTGGTATCATAAATGTGTGGATGGACCCACTAAAAAGTCCACTATAAACCAGCCAACAGGTTTCTTTGGAGAAGTACACGCCCTCAGCACCAGCCCTGTTAGTAAGGAATGTGATCAAAACGATAAGTAGCGGACATGCGTAGCCCAGGATTATGTAGAACCTCAGGTAAACCTTCTTGCTCATCTTGTGGAACAGGAAAACTGCTTGATGAAGAAGCGTGCTGCTCAGACAAAACATCCAAAAGAACATGGACAAGTAACAGAAATGCTTCAACATCACCAAGGCCTTACACCAGACCTCGGAAATTGTATCTGGCTTGAAAGATGCTAAAAAGCAGCCATCTGCGACTAGCAAACACAGAGAAATGTTTACCTGGGCAACGTGCCGTAGATATCGAGTATTGCTTTTAACTACATCCCTCCAGACGATCACTTCTATTACAAGAGAAATAACTAAAGACATGACTGATATAGACAGACCAATGAGGGTTATCTCACTCATCCATGGGAGAACTATTGGATACCGAGCCATTAAAATGGCAAATGAGGACAAATGGTTGCAAACACAGTGTCCATCAGCTTGAGGACCCATCCATTCACATCCACGCGATGACCATTGTCTTTTGTCGTAGTCCCATGAGACACACTTTATTCGTACGTTGCGAGCCCTTGGACGGAGCAACGGGAATTTCATTTGAATCACTGAACCCGAGTGATCCTTTTGAGTGGTTGTCGTCACAACAATGCTGTTGACCTCGTACTCCTCATCTCTCTGGGGCAAATAGTTCTCCAGTTGTTTAAATCCAGCTGTTGCCACGCTGCCATTGTCTGAACTATCAAAATCGACAGTGACACCGAAGGCGGTGTTGGTACATCCAGACCCCGGCTTTTTATCACACGTGGCCATCTCTATATTTTTTTGGATGTTGTTAGCCGTTATGTTTGCCATCTTAATTAATTTCTCAACAGAACGTATATATGTCTCTGCCAATGTCAAATTTTGATCATCTTTTTTTACGGTCCATGTTTTCTCAAGAGACTTCTCCATCAAGTTGCTGGATGATTCCAGAAAGCCCTGAAAAGAGAGACTCTTGTCAGTACTAGTCTGCACAAAGTTAGAAAATGCCTGTCGCCTATTAATTGGGAACAAGAATAAGTTGACATAGGTTTTGATATTTGTATTAAAATAATAATATTAGAAGCTCTCCTTAAGATGTCGATCCTGGTTAATGAGACGATACCAAAGTTTCATTGAAACATTAGTTTAATACACTGACTTCATGCTGTGCCGCGGGCATAAACATAGCTGTGGTTGGTGAGCTTTCTATGATGATCTGTTATCTAACAGGTCATTTCAACTGGTCATTATATTATCATCATTGTCAATTGGGCCACAGTAGCAAAAACCTGAAAAATAACTAAATACGCCGCTTTCCCCCATAATTTTACATTTAAACGTTTAATTTGCAATAACAATAACTTCATGCAGACATTGTGCAATGCAAGTGAACTGTAAATCATGAAGCTGCACTGACATACAGAACATGTCTAGTTTCCTGTGAATACTTTGTGGGATGTGAGGGCAATTTGAACCCAGTACAGGAATTCATGTTGAAGTTTAGATCTTAAAAAAATACAGGTAATTCCCTTTCCTCCCCATATCAGTTCCAACCCATTGACAAGGTTTATTAAAAAGATTACCAGAGATTCGTCTGAGATACTTACAGACACTCCTGATCCATTCAGCGTGAGCCCTTGCTTGTCACTCAAGACATTGAGTACGTCCACCGTTGCCTTCACGTTGGACACGGTGTTGATAGCCATTGAGTTATTAGTGACATTACGCAGGCGGTTAAATACGTCTTCAGCATTTTCATTTAATGAGCCAAGTCCGATGTCAACATCCTGGAACAACAATGATATTTTGTATTAGTGATAATGAATTCATGTCAAGAAGGAAATCGACAAAAGCCACCAAGGAGTTATAATCTCCATAAAAGTGTGAAAACGTAACAATCCCTTCTGTAAAAATAAAATGTGTGATGTGATGTGTGTTTAATGCCGATAGAAGGTGATCGCTTTTGAAAACCAGAATATGCATTTTTAAAATTAAAAAAATGTAGCTTACACGTGCAAAGTGCAGCAAACTCGACACATCGTTGTTTACACAATTCTCTTCCTCCGGTTCCCATGTAGACCTGGAATGATTAGTTAATTAGCTGATTAGTCAATCAAAAGAAAATATTCCATCAGCAAATATCATTATTGATTAATCATTCAAGTTATTCATTTTTCTAAACAATAATGCCCACATTTAATTGCCCAGCTTGAGCTGTAGACAAAGAAGCAGTTATGTTGGGGATTTTCACTTATTTTTGTATAACAAACATCTGAAAAACAAATGGAAGATCATTTATTGATTTAAAAAAAAAAAATGATTAATGATTAGTTGCAGGCCTACTTAATGCTGCATCTCCTTTGTCTTAGTCCGTCTGCGTTCTGGCACTGTAGCTTTGCAGTGAAGCCAGCTTTGGTCTCTCCCCAGTCACCCTCTGGTGCACAGAACTCTTCTCCATCTGTTTAAAAAAAAATATGCTGTGGCTTGATTTATCATTCATTACATACGATAACTGAATAAATAACTTGATAAAATACTTTATGCTAGAGGGGGGCAGTAAATTAAGATATTCGCTAAGTTCGCTTAACATGCTGTATCTTGAACTTCATTGCGGCACTATATGAAATACACACAGAGATATAATATGGCAAAAAGAGACCTTGATGTCAGAGAAACCTTATTACCGTATATGATATTGAAAACAAATGACTCGCTTTTCGACTGATTGAGTCTGTTTTTAAATGTGCACTTTACTGTCGGTTTCGGGTCATTTGGGTTGCAGGTGACCGCTGCCTCAGCTGGATAAACAGCTTCTTCAGAGGAGTCTGCAGAGATCACATAGTTATCGCTTATCATTTCATCATAAGCTTGCATAAGAATCAATGGACAAGGAAGATGAGCACAAGAAAATGTACTTACCCTCGGCTTGTAATTGAGTAATTTTCCCAGGCATTTTTTGACTTTCCCATTTCACGGTGTAAGCTTCATTGTCCTTCCTTATCAAACATTTGGATGTTATTTTCAGTACATCGTCTTTGGTGTGACAGCGTGGAAATTCTGGGACTGCGGTGATGAAAATGTTTGGCAGGAGAGCTACGTCCATTACGGCACTGGCACTGTGAGTTATGACTAATGAGTCTTTCTTTTGAGGGAATAAACATGAGTACTCTCCTGAGAAAAAAAACAAAAAACAGACAGGGATGACAGTTAAACTGTTGTGACTATTCTGATTTAGATAGTCACAAAAATAGACAAAGTGAGTCCCTATTCTACAAGATACAAGTAATTTAACAAGAAAAAAACTAATTCTTGAATTTTATTTCTATAAATCAAACTTTTATCCCAAGGTCGTACAATATTGTAAAGAAAACCAACAGTTTGAACAACAATGAGGAAACTAGCTGTAAAAGCAGTGCTAAAGTTGTTTTTTTGCTTTGTTTTGGTCTCCACCAACTCCTGGGTTAAATATTATTGCTAAGTGCTCGACTTTAATCTTGATTGTATTATAGAAACTAGATAATTAACACAAATCCTTGAAACAGACTAATTTAACCTGCAAAGGATTAAAGCTGTCAGAGAGATTTAATGAACCCCCAAAACTCAGTGAAGTACAGTATTCAAAATTGGGCCCAAGTACAGTACTAGATGTACTTTGTTACCTTCCACCACCGATGACTATTTATTTATTTAAAATAAATATGTTGAATACTGAGACTGAAACAAACATACCTTCCCAGGAGGCTGATATCCTTTTGAGAGTGAGTGTGGACTTGCGTGTTGAGAGCGTAATGTCTGCCTCTGTGCCATTAGTTATGGAATATACTTTTTCATTGTCTTTCTTCTGGCGCCACACTGCCGTGATGTTCAGATCCGCATTTGATGTGCATACGAGGTGTTGCTGGGAGTCGTAATTCACAGGGTTGTCTGGCATCGTTAAACTCACAACACCTGTGAGAAATAAGAATCTGTAACAAACCTGAGGCAAGACTTGACTGGAATATTGTTAGCGCTCCTCTAAGGGTAGAAACATGACATCATGTCCTCTGGACAGTTTTGGGTCACTTTCTGTAAATGAAATATACCTTCTAAAAATACTACTGTAAAAAACATGGCAGCCTCCATAGAGAGGACCCGCTCCAGATGTAAATATAAAGTGTTTAAATATAAAGGGTCCATTCTAGCATACAGAAACAATTCAAACAATTTAGTTGAAACACACTATTGAAAACTAGGAGTATTTTATATAAAATTTCTGCTAATAGATTCTTTTCACCTAAATCTTACACTGGACCTTCAAAGACTTTTCTTCTTAATTGACTCAACAATGTAAAGCCTAACTCCGAAAAAATATTTTTTTGTCTATTGAACCGCTATGTATATAAATATATATCTACTATCTGCAATATATTATTGTGTGTCATATGTATATTTTATAAAAAAATGTATGATTAACAAAAAGTCAAGGAATCAATAAAGTTATTCCAGAGTTTTCCTGTAAGAAACTTTTAAGTTTGTACCATATTTTGAACCAAGTATATGTACATTTATGTCATTATTCATTTTCTGTTCTTAATTAGATTAAAATGAGTTTGTAAAAGAGTCTAAATGTTATTTATGTTTGATTTAATACTCGATTTAAAGAGGAAAAGTAGGATTTTAAAATAGTGCTCTGTGATAAGCCCATGAGGTTTAATTACCTGTAGTTTCCAGATTGAGTGAGCTGTTGGTCAGAGCTTTGATTAGGTTTTCTGATTTCTGGATCAGGTCGTTTGGACTCACACTTTTACTGATTGTAATTTCAAAATCTGCGACAATGCTTCCAAAACTTCAGTGAAGAAAAACAAAAAGGGATATTTCAGTCACATATTGAAACAGATCCTATTGAACAACACTTTATTTTATTCGTAATCAAAAAGAAATACCTGTATTTGATAATATTTAAAAAGTCAAATCCCTTCAAAGTGCTGTAGACTTTTTTCATCTGTAAAAAAAACATTTATTAATAATAATAATAAATTTAATTCCTAAATTAATGACATTACTCCTCATCATTACATGGAATTGATACTTAAATACTTGTATTTACCTCGCGTAACAATTCAGTATTACAAACACGATATTCCGGTGAGTTTTCATCTTTCAGACAATCATGAAAATTTGATCCCAGTATTCGAATGGATCCTGTGAGTCTAACTGTGAAGAACAGAAGATGTCAAACTTTGGGATACTTGATACAGTAAATAAACACACAGATACACAAAGACACACACAGAGGTTAAAAAAAGGCTAAATACCTGTGTCGTTTGAAACACATACGTGAGACTTTACGGGGAAAGTGCACGTGTTGCCGGCACAACCAGTGGAATTAGACTGACGCACATTATCCGTCCATCTGTGGTCCGCCTCGCAGTGACACTCTCTTTTACCCGCCACATCCTTACAGGCTTATTAGAGAAAAAAAGCACGACAGTTTTACTATGGGATCTTTTTTTTAATTAAATCAATGGAAATATGCAGTATTTGAATATCAGAAAATGGTTTACTTGTTGTGGGTTGAAAATCGTCAACTTTCCAGTTGGAATTACTCAGGTTACCTGGCAGCCGATGGATTAGTTGTCTGATGTAATTGTTATCGATTCTCACTTTGACATAATACATTTGTGTTGAGTTGGCTGAAACGTGCAGAACACACAGACATCAAGAAAAAGACCTTTCAAGAAATTTAGGCAAAAAAAAAAACGATTAACTGATTGTGAAACTCATATAAATGATTTTACCTTCTCCAGTTGCCTGTGAAGGTGAAATAAGAACATTAATGTTAATGTCATTTTATGTTGCAGTTGAAATTTAGGAAGAATCCTGTGTTACTGACCAACCTGAGAAATGTTTAGCCCCAGGATATAGAGAAATATAAAGCCCCACATCTTGTTCATGTTCCTGCAAATAATAAATAACCGAAATCAAATCATTTGAAATGGCCTCTGGTGAACAAGATGACTGATGAGAGACACTCCATGACCACTTTATTAGGTATATACATCCAAATCCATTAATTCTACTTATATGAAGTTGATAATGTTCAGTTTAGTAGTTAATAGTCTTGAACCTTTTGTCCTCACCATTTACCTACATGAAGGATGAAGAACATTAAAAACACAATCTAAGCACAAACAAATATATCAAGCACATGAAATAGTCCTTGTTTTAATTAGTCTCCCTATTTAGCATTAAAAGGCAGTATACAAAACATGTATAACACAGTAGTGGAGGTTTATAAGGTAGCAGAACAACAAGACAATTGTGAATACTTGCCTGTTTTCCTTGGGTTGTATTACTGAACCATCACAGCAGCATCTCAGGATGAAGAATCTGAGCTGATGCTGCCGCAGCCGCTCTCAGGGAAGTACAGAACACAAGACCACAGTCACTTTACATGAGCACAGTTAAAAACTGAAACTATAAACTGTTACTGCCTCTGGTCATGCAAAATAGGGATGTTATTCAGGACTCATTTGACTTTCAAAAAATGAGACAGACACATGGTGTTTGCGATGTGAAGATGGCTTATCAGCTATATTAGCCAGTGTTTCTTTTCATAAACTCATGAAACTAAAAGGCTGCAGAAATCAAGTTGAAGGTTTATTTCCAGCACATTTGCTGTACATTGTATGGCGCCTTCATTATTGTTTGTGTTACAATAAAAGGTATTTTGCACCTTCAAAGTACTATGCCTGTTGTATTGATAAAATCGGAAAAAGTTTGTTTTAGTCTATTTGAAATCCAGTTCGTAACAGTAAAAAATGGGAAGAGTTCAAAGGGAGGTGAGTGCTTATGCAAGGCACCACTGATGCAAATTTACTGCTGGTATTCGTCACAACACAACCTTTATTACAAAATATTTGAATATTTAAATGATGGAAGGACCATGTAATAAATAAACATGAACTCCTGAAGTATCTATTTATTTGATATAATAGACTTTATGTTTGTGCGTTTGTTGAAGAGTTCATTATGACTTATTTAGGAACATATAACTCGACTCAGGTCATTACATATGCAAGTGAGCCATGACAGTAAAAAAGCTTTTCTCACAAAAAGAGCAAAAACCATGAAAATATTAAATACAAAATCTTTATTCTTTCTCAGAAACGTTTTTTTTAATAACATTCATGAAGCTGCAGTAGTGCTGAACAACAGTCAAGTATGTGCAGTAGAAAATCCAGCTATAAAACATTTCTGTTGATATAAAGTTCACTGGATGTTTATTCTCAGACAGCAGCATATTTACATGTTTGGACCCAACAGCTTGTGAAACAGTGATCGTTCACCTGAGGATCCACAGATACGGTATGAAAATCAAACATGTGATTATGAGTCAACCTCTGAGGCTCAGCTGCACGATCGTACGTCTTTTATGAAACCCATGAAGAGGCCAGTCGATTTTTCAAATACAACTTCCGACTAAACATTGTTTAGCTTTCAGCGCGCAGAAGCATTAGCACAGTGCAAATCTCAATCTCTAACCATGAATTCAACAGTATACGATTGTGTTGTTTGGCCACGTGCTCTGTCCGAGGAGGTTTTCTAACCCGACACACGAGAGACTTCATCACACGGCTGTTTCATGCTCCACGTAAGGCGTTTGAGCATCCGGAAGAAAGCTCTCCATCTCTTCCTGAGGTGCTCCGTCCTCTTGTCGTGAGGCCGATCCGTTACTTTCTTTGGACTGCGGAGGCTGCGTTTGTTGTGACGAGAGCTGCAAGTATAAGGGACACATTAAATAATTGATTTACACTATTCACAGCCAGGACGTAAAACACTACAATTCTACAACGACAAATGATTTCACTTCACGTCAGCTTAGCCAGAAACAGTGTGCGCAGTTGTGTGTGTGTGTAGAGCTGATCTGACAAAGGTCAAAAGGCCAAAGTCAATAAAAATATCGGAATATGGTGCAAAAAAAAGAAATTTTCCGATAAATTTCTATTAACAATAAAGGAACAATCAAAATCTCATATTGATCAGGAATTGATTCAGTAGCCGACAGAACTACAGACACGACCTGAGGCTAATATAGATGGGAAAATGGGAATTGCTCATTCTGTCATTTTGTCTCACCGTCTGTCCCAGTGGAGTCACACAGCACAGCTTCTTTTTCAGGTGTTCAGGTAGAAAACACAGCAGTTTCCCCATCAAGGGAAAGACTGTGCCTGGTGTCACATCCTCCTCTTTCATAGGACCTGAAGAGAAAACATTTTAAAGTCAGACTTAAACGTTCTGAAGAGCAAGTGTAAATGTAAAAAACTTGCCTACCTGTGAGAAAGCTGATGACCAGGCCTATCACAATGACTGTGAAGCAGTTAAACGCACTGTACCACATGTAGGACAGTGAATAAAACCTCTTCAATCCAGAGGGTCGGCTGAGGAACGGAGAGAGATGATTAAGTTGGGATATGACCACAATAAACACACACTCACACAGTGTAATCTATACCTCAGATTGCTGCTGATTGCAGTCTGAATGACAGCAGTCAGGTTGTCTGACAGCAGGTCCCCTCTGCAGTTAGGCGGCAGCGGCCTCGTGCTGGGGCTACGAGTGAAGATGCTCCCGATGCCGACCCACAAAGCCACGGAGAGACCGGCGCCCAGACCTGCCAAGGCTCCCTGGAGATAACAGCAAAACCAATGATGATGTCAACAGTCTAGCCAGTGGCTTCCAACATCAGAGTTGTTTCTGTACGATCCCATCCAAACAAGATGCAGGGAAACACCATTTGGGAGCTCAACCTTACTCCACATGTTTGTGGAGCCTGCTGAGACGCTCCAGAAAATCTCATCTCTGGTTATCTCACCTTCTCAAATGCAGATAAAGGACAGCAGCGCAGTTAAGGCCACAGCTTTATTATAAGGTTTTAAAAACCAATTATTAGAGTATTTTGGTAATTATAAGATCTGATTATTTAGCAGTGATGATTTATGTCAAGATCATTTTGACCAAAGTAAGCAGAACATTAATAAAACAAGATGATACTGTATATTCCCTCAAGCCAGATCTCATTGGGATGTGGAACTTACAGTGGAGTTGGCCCAGGGGAAAAACATCCCGAGAGAGAACACACCCAGAATAGGACCCCCGACCATCCCGAAGATTTTTAAAGCCACCTGGAGTTCAAACGTCAAAACAATAAAAACACTTATAAGAATATTCAGTGCAAACTTAGTGAGAAGAGTTGTTTATTATTTGTTCGTAC
Source organism: Limanda limanda (assembly GCF_963576545.1). Taxonomy (NCBI): domain Eukaryota; kingdom Metazoa; phylum Chordata; class Actinopteri; order Pleuronectiformes; family Pleuronectidae; genus Limanda; species Limanda limanda. Next base: position 17,340,751 of record NC_083647.1, on the reverse strand, counting down.
AACCTGTGAGCTTACCTGTAGAACTGAATCACCCATCAGGTGGGTGAGATAGGCCATTGCCAGACACAGCAGCCCATAGGACATAGCTTATTGAGGAGACAAGTAAAAACAATAGAGTAAAACTTTCATTTATCATTCAGCTATAAAGGCTTGTTTTTCTGTGCATGTAAAAGCTCTGCTAAGTTAAAGAAAAAGGCCAAAGTCTGTAGCAAAAGGGTTATTCTCTCCTCCAAAAGACTTTGAGGAAAATGTGTTGGCGTTCCCGGCCTTTGTTCCGTAAAGCAGCTACGTCCCTGAGTGACATGTGATGTACCCGCCCACCAGCTACCAGCTTCAGAGAGCTCACCTAAGGCTTTGGACAGCAGGATCGCTCTGGCCTCCGTCATGGCTGGAAAATGTGGTTTGATGAGGTCTTCCATCGTCACAGTGGCCAAAGAGTTGAAGGCCGAGGAGATTGTGCTGCAGGGGGAAACAAAAGATAAGACTTATTATTAGAGGACCTCTTCATCAAATCATCAAAGTATTTTAAATTTGTGTATTGGACACCGAGTTGGCAGATTATGAGGAACACCAAGCTAAAACTAATGTCTAATACATCAGTCCTGTAGTAAATTCTGAAGGTTCATGAAGGTTATAATGTTTAAATTATGGTGCAGGATATATTCTGTATTAGACTGCATTACTTTCAGTAAGTATCAAATAAAGATATTAAAATGTTTAAATAAGGTTAACAAAACATAGTGTAAACGATGACTTTTACTCAAGTGAAACCTCGTCAGGGATTTCTACAACTCCATCAAGAGTGAAATGAATCGTGAAATATTAAATTTGACCATTTAATAGCTGCCTGTGCAACTGGCATCTTTCCTGGTTTGGGTAAAAGGGAAACAACCAAACTTTGACGCTCTTATGTTGTTTTGAACAGGAGGCTCAGGGCGTCTGAGACCAATTGGGTTTAATCTTATGTTAAATCACAACTGCCCCAAAATAGAACTGAAAATAAAACTGTGTTGAGCGTCGTACCTGAGAGCTGCACTGAATAGACAAGCAACAAACAGTCCGGGCAGGCCAGGCAGACCCTGCAGCATGTCCATCACAAAGTATAACACCATCTGCGGGAAATACCCCATTACACAATTTCCTGGAAACTTCAGTTGGTTTTGCATGGATGTGAGTAACCACAGAAAAATACAATCCCTAGAAAATGCAAATGGTCTAACGGCTGTGGATTTGCTGTTAAGCCTATTATTTGCAAACAAACTATATCAAATATCATTTCCTCATTTCCCAGAAGATAAGCAAAAAAATAGATGGAAAACAACGATAAGTTGGTGGGAAAACTAAAACTCACCGCATCTGTGGAGTGGGAGGCCTGTTTGTCGGAGTGATCTTCACCACAGTAACATGCAAACATGACAAGGCCCATCACGCAGCTGAGAGCCAGAGCCAGCTGCAAGGAGGGAAACACCATGTAGCAGGACCTGCACAGAAGAAAGTGGATTTACAGGTATTTACTCCTGAATCAAAGTAGTGAATAAAGATTTCGACCAGATGATGGGGCAAGAGTGATCATTTTGAGTTATTGGAATTTACAGTCGCTGCTTAGGACATTGAATAATTGCAACTTCATTATAGTTTCTCAAATAGTCACAGATATATTTCCCTGTGAACCAAAAATATCATTGTGCTATAAGAAAAGTCAGGGGGTCACCACGGTCAGTGTAAGGGCACGGTGACACGCATGTGAATCTCATCGGCGTCCAAAACACAGGTGTTGTTGCCATCGGTAAAGGCTGTGACATCATCAGGAACACAGGAACATCTCTGTACTTATTTAGTAGCAACTATATAGATAAGGGTGACTCATGATGCAAAGGAACAATAAATGTCATGTAGATAACTGGAAACTTTACATAATCTACCCGTTCTACCTGATAACTGTTCAAACAAAAGCCAACAGAGTTTTTGACTTTTGACTTTCTTTTTCAGTGTGTTGGTTTTAATGTATGATTTGCTTTAATATCAAAATCTGTATTCTAAATCTACAGAAACGTTGAAAGGCTACAGTCCGGGTACCTGACAGCCTCCTTCTCTGTGCGCGAGCTGAGATATCTCTGCACCTGAGTCTGGTTCACTCCGTACAGGGACAGCATGAGGAAGATCCCGCCGACCCCCAGAGTCCAGAACGTGTGTCTCTCTGTAGGATCGGGGTTCAGACTGAAAACAAGAGGGACAACACAACACAAAGACACAACTTTAACAATTCAGAAGAAAGCTTTAAATCAAATGGAATACACAGATACACCCCTCTCTCTCCAAGCCGAACCCAAGGTCAGGTTATAGATAAAGAACCAACCAACAGTACATAGTTGTGTCTACGTTGACGGACTTTCACATCTAGCTCAGATGCCCCAGACAGAGAGGCACCACTTCGTGAGTTCTCCTTTCCCCAGCTTCCAGAGAACTTTCATAACAAAGGATAATGTAGTTTTTGCTGCGCCACTCAGTGGAGGACTAAAGGTTTAGTGGCGAAACATCCATGAACTGATTGATGATGACTTACTCGAGACCAGAGATGCGGTTTCCCTCCCAGACTTTCCTCCAAACTTCCGACACTCCTCCAGACTTCTGCACCCCGACCACGATGACAGCCAGCTGCCCCGCGAACATCACAAGCGTCTGAAAGACGTCTGTCCAGATGACAGCCTTCAAACCACCCTGTCAGGAACACAGAGGACACATGACTCTGATACATGCAAACATTAAAACACTAAATACTGTATTTACACTTTATATTAATACATAACATCTTTTAACTGTAGACTTTTCTCTACAAATGATTCATAACCCAGTTTTGTAGGGTCACTACCTTTTTGTGATGAGAAGTATTGTATTTTGACAATATTAAATGAAATTTTATGTGATTTTGAATGGTGACTTATTTGTTTGTGTGATAAAGTTTGTCCTAAGCTGTCAACAATCACAACATTGTACACAAATTCAACAGAAGAGCGAATTAATCTTAGTGAACGAGTCCTGAATGAGCACTGATGATGATGACAGAAAATAAATCGAGAACATTGAAAAGTCAGAACATCTGGCTTTGTGATAATAACTCACCATGGTTGTGTACAACGTGCACACGAGCCCAGTGGCCAGCACTGTTCCCCACAATTCAAACCCAGTAACTGAGAGAAAACACAGACACAGTCGCACATGAAATCTCTTCCGTTCAGATTTCATGAGTCAGAGAAAATGTATTTTTCTTACCTGCATTTAGTGCAAAGGCAGGAGTATACACACAGACTCCCATATAGATAACCTGCAGCAAAGCAAATCAAATGTAAGTTATAGATCGAATTTACAAAGGTATAATATTGAAGATTCTGAAACCAATAAATAGATGCATCAATCCACCCGATTACTTCAGAGCGATAACAATATGTTAAACAAAAATATGCTTATTTGCTTTGCTCTGTCTTAAGGTAACTGCTCCTGCTGCACACAGTTAAACAACAACATGTCATTTTTACCCTTGTATAGTTTCTTTATAGCTGCAACAAACAAGTTATAACAACAAGTTCCTTTTACCTCAGACATGACTGATTCAGTTTCTTTATCAATGTTATAATTCGGTGTTTTTGCCATCTGTTATATTTATTAAAAGCTTGTTGCCAACAAATACACTGAACTGAGGTACTGGTACTGAACTCACCATTTGACAGATGAAGGTCAAAGTTCCACAGATACGCACTGCTTTACTGAAGCGCATTTCTAGATACTGTGGGAACAAAATGTCAGTCATTCAGAAAAAAACTAATCTGGAAAAAAACAATACAACAGGAAAAATTCAAGTTTAAACCTCGTAAGTGCTGAAGAGCCGCAGTCTGTAGAACACTGGAATGTAAACTTGAGCTGGAATGAGAAGACCCAGAAAGTAGGCACAGCCGATGAACCAGTACTGAGTCCCGTGGGTGTAGATCTCCGCCGGCACGCCGATTATCGCCACGGCGGACTGGAACGAGGCGATGAGCGACAGGGAAACAGGAAGACAGTGCATGTTCCTGTCTGCCATCAGGAACTCCTGTGTGGTGCGCTGACGGCCACCGGACAGAGCGTAGTACAGGCCGATGCCCATGGAGGCGGCGAGCAAGACGGCAAACACCACATAGTCCACCACCGTGAAGTACTTGTGGTCTGAGGGGTCCATTGTGATCGTCTCCTGGCTGCAGCTGGAGAAGCTTTCTTCCTCCCGCAGTCACGAGTCAGACGGATAAGAAGCGTCTTCGTCCACACCCATCAGGAGGGTCCAGCCCTGGAGAAAGACACAACCCTGATTCAACTGATCGGACCAATAGAAAATTATTGCTATTTGCAGCCTGAATCCTTTGCGAGAGAATAGCAGCAGATGGAAATTTATTTTACGAATCATAGAAGTGTTTAAAATCAACATAACATATTTGAATGGATGCTGGAACTGTTGAATTTTATCATTTTGATTGGAAGATTCTTCAAAACAATAAACTGATGAATATAACTTCTGAATAATTTTTTGTTGATTCTCGATTGAATCAACTGACACCTGCTGCTTTAGTTGGCTAAAGAATCAGGCCCTCACACGCTGGATTCCCCCGAGCTGTTTTTTTCACATTTTTTCATTCCCAGACGGAAGATTTCTTCACCGTCAACTAAACTGACCTGTTTGTGTTACACGAGACAACCTTCTGTCTGTGAAATGGGAGAAATCAAGGTCAAACAACCATGTGTCAACAGCCGCCCCCCTACTCTACTGAGCGTTGCTTTGGAAATGTTGAAGGTTGAAGGTCAAGTATCCAGTTACTCCTGCTGTGGTCGTGTGTACGGAACCCAAAAGACAAACAGCAGGATCTTTGTGCATTTTACAGGTCAACAAGCGTTGTGGACAAATGTTTTTAAGTTTGTTTCCCCCCAGATTACGTAGTAATACTCATTTGGTTTTTTTTGCATTTGTAAAATCACACTTATGAAACATAATGGGTCAAATAAGGCAAATAGTAAGCTGGCTAAAAAAACTATGTATTAAGGGGCTGTGGTATTAGATTGATTGGATGATGATGTTGTGTTAGCTTTACCTAGTTGCACCTAATAACCTGAGATATCAGCTATTAAACACTAGATTTATTATCGGGGACAAAAACTAAAGTGAGGAAAAAGTGTGAACAGATTTTATTAGAGCCGGCCTGATATAGATAAATAAAACAAGAGGGTGGTACACAAATATTAACTTGTTTACTCAAGAAATTGTTTTGAGACACTTTTCAAACCACAATGTCAAAGATGAGCATTTTCTAGCTTCTTACATTTATGTGATGTTTGTAATTTTGTATCATAGAAAAATACGAAAGAGATGACTACCATCTGTGGGAAATGATGATTGCTAAGATTGCACAACAATTCCAATGTCATAGAAAAAACAAGGAAATAAAGAAAATAATTAGGAGAATGTCCCATAATGGCAACAATTAAGACAGCTAATGATTATATCATAATAAATCTCGGTTTCTCAATTAACGGTTATCAAGCATCAGTGACAGCCACAAAGTTTTGATTTTGTCTGATCACCAAAATATGTCCCAGAGAAATTGAATTTACCACAATATAAAAGAGAGAAACAGAGAAAATCCAGACATTTGAGAAGCCAAAGAATGATTGATTAATAAATGACTTATCAAATTCGTTGCTTATTGACTGATGTGTCAATACACTGATCAACCCAGATATAAACAAACCACTAATAACAGTAAGGTCACAATAAACTGTAATAGCAATGAATAACACATGAATAGTAACAGCTGCAATACTGCAACTGAACAAGTAGACAATAAAACGTAATCAACATAACATCATGTTCAGTGTTGGGAAGGATACTTTCAAAATGTATTTCGTTACAGAATACAGAATACATGCCCAAAAATGTAATCTGTAACGTATTCCATTACATTAACTAATCTGAGTAACGTATTCTGAATACTTGGAATACTTCCGGTTTGTATTGCATTTTTTTAAGTGTATGATTGCGGCGTTGTTATAGTCAGTGGAGCAGCAGCAGTTTAAACTCTCTCTCCGCCGATGCGGCGGGGCAGCTGGATGTCCGGCTCCCATCCTCTCCCATCTCTGTGCCGGTCCCAACGGAGGCTGAAGTGCAGCGCCACAGCAAGGCTGCCTCGCGTCGTGCAGCGATCGTTTCGGCGTCGAGTCTATTTTTGTTTGCGCTTGACGCGACCGTATCGCTCCAGGAAACACACTGAAAAATGATTTTAAACGATATTGATGACATATTTTATATGATATAAATGATAAAGTATGGATCCCATAGTTTAAATTCCCCTTCTGTTGTCCTGGAGTTTTAATTTTACCAATATTACCAATCACATTATTACATGCCCCCCTCTGCCCCTCCATACAGACACACAAGCAGTCATAAAGATAAAAAGAGAGGGGGGGGCCTCCCCATTGGCTTGAGTGGAGAATACGTAATTTACCCTCGACACCCGACATTGAACGGAGCAAACAGCGGAGAAGTTCTTGAAGATGGATGACATTAAATTGGGACGCTGTTGCAGTTAATGTTGGAGCAACAAGTGACCATATGCTTTTATACTACTGGGTCAACGGGTGATATTATTAGCGCTGCCCGGCGCTTCAGCGTCCGGTGTGAACCCGGCGTGCCTCGCTGGTCTCCTGCTGAGCCATGACAGCGGAGCTCTGGGAGCGCAGGTCGGTCTTCTCTCACCAGGCGCTGGAAGGGCAGCTTGCGGATCAGCAGCTCCGTAGATTTCTGGTAGCGACCGAACTCTCTCAGAGCCTCGGTCCCGGGCCTGTAACGGTCCCGAGCCGGTCGCGGTGAGGCTTCTTCACGCCGCCGGGGGCCGGGCGCTCTTACTGCAGCCCTGGTCTCCAGCTGCTTCCTGGGGGCTTTGCCTCCGGTGGATTTACGAGAGAGTGAATAAACTCGTGAAACAGAGAAGTACCGTCATGTAATCCACTGATTTCAACAATGTAACTGTATTCTGAATACCATCTATTTAATTTGTAACTGTAACGGAATACAGTTACTCATAATTTGTATTCTAAATACGTAACGCCGTTACATGTATTCCGTTACTCCCCAACACTGATCATGTTGGCTAAAGGAGTTTGGTGAGTTTTAACGGGACAGACTCACCTTTACATGTCAGCACCGCTGTGACCAGACTGGGGCACCATGCTGCTTACTGGGGTGTGTTCAAGAGAAGCAACGTTATTTCACAACTACTCGACTGAACATTTCCAACAGTAAAAGCGGGATCAGGAAATAAAACACTAACTGAACTTTGTACTTAAAGAGCTCTTAAGTGTTCTGGGTCGTAAGTTGTGTTCGTGAAGTCTGAAATAAACCCACCGCCTCATCGCAGCTCACGATTCCACGTGATCAGGCTGTTTTGAATCTACTTCCGGGACGAGGTTAAAAGTGTAGGCGGGGTTAGTCAGTGCTGCATTCACGTGCTCCTCGGACAGTTTATTTTACAGGAAAATTGTTCCTTTTCAATGGTTGGGTACGAAATCACCCACTTATCTTTATTGGCTATACAACTCACCATATAGAGGACTTTACGTTATCGATTTTGGACACAGCCAATGTGTTCATGTGCTTTTTACGTCATTATTTAGAAACACTATGAGAGAAAATTGTTCTTTATTCATAAAAAAATTAAATACAGAAATAATCAATTTACAAAGCGCTTCACAAGTGAAAAATACATAGAAACTAACATAATGCAACCAAGATACCAAGCAACAGATGTGAGCCACTTCAGGCAATTATGTCCTGGCCTTCTTGCTAAATTCTATAGTATATGCAATACGTGAGCAATGACGTTGACGTGAATTTTCCCAGTCTGAAAATAGTTTTTTCCCGATTATTTCGACAACACGTGAACGCAACAGCAATGACGGTTCAGAAGCCGCCAAACTAGAAAAACACACAACTTGTAGCGAGTGTTTACCATTGACTGTATGGTGTTTACACAAAGTTAAACACAAAGTTAAACACAACATAACGGTGACGGATAAACAAACATGGAGGGAACATCTACCAGAGGTAACTGAGGCCGCGGGGAGCTCCACAGACCGGGAGGGAGTTTGTTGTGACTGTAGCAGCTAGTGCTAACAGCCGTGTGTTTGAATGGGAGCGACTGAGACTGAGTCTGTGTGTGTGTGTGTGTGTCCCGCAGGAGGAGTCCTGAGTGTCCTGAGTGTCCTGGAGGTCCAAGCGAGGAGCCGGAGACATGTCCCCCCGCAGCGGAGCCGCCTGAAGGGGCTGAGGGCGGAGGCTGAAGCCCTAAGGGTCCGGAGAGAGCAGCTGAAGACAGAGATACAGACACATCAGGTAGTTCATAGAGATAAAGACACATCAGGTGATGCATAGAGATACAGACACATCAGGTAGTTCATAGAGGCACAGACACATCAGGTGATCCATAGAGATACAGACACATCAGGTGATCCATAGAGATACAGACACATCAGGTAGTTCATAGAGGCACAGACACATCAGGTGATCCATAGAGATACAGACACATCAGGTGATCCATAGAGATACAGACACATCAGGTGGTTCATAGAGATACAGACACATCAGGTGATCCATAGAGATACAGACACATCAGGTGATTCATAGAGATACAGACACATCAAGTGATTCATAGAGATACAGACACATCAGGTGGTTCATAGAGATACAGACACATCAGGTGATTCATAGAGATACAGACACATCAGGTGGTTCATACAGCTACAGACACATCGGGTGATCCATAGAGATACAGACACATCAGGTGGTTCATACAGCTACAGACACATCAGGTGATTCATAGAGATACAGACACATCAGGTGATCCATAGAGATACACACACATCAGGTGGTTCATACAGCTACAGACACATCAGGTGGTTCATACAGCTACAGACACATCAGGTGATTCATACAGCTACAGACACATCAGGTGAAGACAGAGCTACAGACACATCAGGTGATCCATAGAGATACAGACACATCAGGTGATTCACACAGCTACAGACACATCAGGTGGTTCATACAGCTACAGACACATCAGGTGGTTCATACAGCTACAGACACATCAGGTGATTCATACAGCTACAGACACATCAGGTGAAGACAGAGCTACAGACACATCAGGTGATTCATACAGCTACAGACACATCAGGTGAAGACAGAGCTACAGACACATCAGGTGATTGATGAAGATACAGACACATCAAGTGGTTCATAGAGGCACAGACACATCAGGTGATTCACACAGCTACAGACACATCAGGTGGTTCATACAGCTACAGACACATCAGGTGAAGACAGAGATACAGACACATCAGGTGATTCATACAGCTACAGACACACCAGGTGAAGACAGAGCTACAGACACATCAGGTGATTCATACAGCTACAGACACATCAGGTGAAGACAGAGCTACAGACACATCAGGTGATTGATGAAGATACAGACACATCAAGTGGTTCATAGAGGCACAGACACATCAGGTGATTCACACAGCTACAGACACATCAGGTGGTTCATACAGCTACAGACACATCAGGTGGTTCATACAGCTACAGACGCATCAGGTGGTTCACACAGCTACAGACACATCAGGTGGTTCATACAGCTACAGACACATCAGGTGGTTTATACAGCTACAGACACATCAGGTGAAGACAGAGCTACAGACACATCAGGTGATTGATGAAGATACAGACACATCAAGTGGTTCATAGAGGCACAGACACATCAGGTGATTCACACAGCTACAGACACATCAGGTGGTTCATACAGCTACAGACACATCAGGTGGTTCATACAGCTACAGACACATCAGGTGGTTCACACAGCTACAGACACATCAGGTGGTTCATACAGCTACAGACACATCAGGTGGTTTATACAGCTACAGACACATCAGGTGGTTCATACAGCTACAGACGCATCAGGTGGTTCACACAGCTACAGACACATCAGGTGGTTGATACAGCTACAGACACATCAGGTGGTTCATACAGCTACAGACACATCAGGTGAAGACAGAGATACAGACACATCAGGTGATTCATACAGCTACAGACACATCAGGTGAAGACAGAGCTACAGACACATTAGGTGATTGATGAAGATACAGACACATCAAGTGGTTCAGAGAGCTACAGACACATGATATCTATTGAGGAAAATCTGGTGCAGATCCCAATTATAAATGTAAGTGTGCTCAGGAGACTGTTTGGCCTTGTGAGAACTCTGCACTTCACTGAATACTGCTGCATGCTGATGGCTTGTTGTCCTGTGACAGAGTCTTCAGAGACTGAGGACGTCGTTGGACAAACAGAGCACACATGAGGAGGAGGAGGAGGACATGGATGAAGACTCTGAGAACTCACAGCTACTGAAGCTGATGGCCAGACACACACAAGTGAAAGATCTTCTACTCGCCCATCACCTCATCGGTACCGACTATCACCTGTGTCCCTGTGTAAAGAACATTCATATCAGTGTCTTTACATCCTCCTCACGCTTTTGCTCACCTCACCAGGCGGGTACGACATCGTCAAGACACGCCACGGCAAAGGAGTGTGCGTATCCGTGGCGACGGCCTACGAGGGCGTCTGCCTGGAGACCTACAACCTGGAGATGGACCTGAAGCCAACGCTGAGGATCTGTCGCCACAACGTCCCCCCGTTCATTCCCCTGAGCGTCCTCGCCGAGCAGAGCGACTTGCAGACGGACATTCGGGCTTTCCTGGACACGCTCAGCCAACATCTCAACGCCTTCGCTGGGCGCAAGCAGCAGCTGAAGCTTGTCAAGGTGCCAGGTTGAGTTCTGATAAGCCTGAGACAGGTTGGAACACCTGCCTCTATAGCTGCTACATGATATCAAAACCTGGCCTCTAGTGGTGAAAACATAGGAATTGCATCATTAATATGGTTAAATAGGGTTCCTATAAAAGCATACTTTAACATTTTTTATGTTGAGATTATAATGCACCGAGGCTAAAGTCTGATATACAACTGCTGAATTGAGCTTTATCCTCTAAACCAAAACATAAAGCAGATCAATTATGCAGCTATAACTCAAAGCAGCTTCTTTTACAACTTGACCCTGACTGACCTTGTCCTCCGCCCGTTTGCAGGAGCAGCACAAGACCATCGAAGTGCTGGAGAGCAACGCCTTGTGTTCGATACTGGTGCTGATGTTCACTGTGCCGAAGACGAAGACCGCCATCCTCTGCACGCTGAGCTACAGCGACCACACCACATGTCTCCCAGCAAGAGTCCAGTTTGAATGCAATGGTAAGTTTGCAAACTTTTTATTGAAATCATGTGACTGTACTCAATATGATGCAGGATTTAACTTACACACAAAGCTGAGCACTGCTTCTCATTCACCCTGCGTTTCTGTTATTAATCAACAAGCACTAATTCTCTCTTATTCTTTATCATATCATGTTTGATTTGAGAAAATAAGTCAAATATACACTTCATCAGTAGCTATTTCCATAATTTATCAAGTTATCAAAATAACAATAAATATTTTTATGTTTGAGGATATTCTCTGTGGGACCAGCTTGAATAAATCACTTCTGGCCGTTTTATGGCTGACACAATGATTATTTTCATTATTTCTTAATCTTTGGATTACTTTCTTTAAAATAACAAAAAGTGTAAAATAAGCCCACAGTGAACTATCTGATAAACTGTTACACCAACAGCACAAAACTTCTATGTAATGAGTTCACAGCTCCTCTAAAAGTTTTTATATTTGGTTATATAATAAATAATTATTCAATTCAACAGAGGATTAAACAAAACTTTCACCATCAAGTTTCACTTCCAGCCACCTGACTTTCAACAGACTAAACAAATAGTAAATGTATCAGACGGGAAAAGATCTTTCTTCTTGCAGCCCTGTTACACATCAGCATTCAGGAAAGTAAAAGGATGAATTAAATTAATAAATTAAAGCAGATTGGTTTGTTGAATAGGTTTGTTTATGGTATTAAACTAAGAAATGTCATTATAGAAAGTATTAAACCTAAAATATTCAAATATCTACCTTCCCAGCAAACATGTTAATACCAGGATGTGAACCCACATGCCTTTGTATTATGTACGTATATTTCTTTTTCAGTCAAGGAGATTCTTGAGTCTTCTGAGTGGAGGAAAAACTGCGGCCTGCTCATGGAGACTCCGCTGCACAAAGCTTTGATGACCATGAAGAAGATGGGGAATATCGTTTAATCACAAATTATGAAGTACAGATATCTACCGATAGTAGATGATACATTTGTGATGATGACTTTCAGGTTCCTCTATGGAGGTTCCAGTATTTCCACACTGCTTTTGTCTTTCAGACTCTCTACAAACGCCGCCACCCTCTTGTGTAACGTTTCCCTCTGAAGCCGCCGCTCACTCTCCAGTTCCTCTCGGGCTTTCCGCTGTTGCCTGGCCAGTTCCTTTTCTGATATCGAGTCGATGGTTGCAATATTTTTCATCTGCATGAGCGACACGTTGCTCTGGACGTAGCCTCTGTGTCTCACCGGACTCGGGGGCTTGGTCGACGGCAGCGGTGCCGATATCGACCGACTCTGCTTCACCTCCTCAGATGCATCACGGTGATGCTGGGATCTTCTGCCGTCGGACGTGTGAACGCCTCTCACGCCTGTCTCCGTGTCCCTGTGCTCTCCGATCTCCTTCATGGCGATGCTGCCTGTGGCTTTGGGCTCGCACACTTTCACCATCACCACTCGTCTCTGCTCTTTCATCAGCGAGTCCCGTCTCTGCTGCAGCGTTTTACAGGTGTAGCGGTACTGTTTGTCCAGCATGATCAGTTTCTGCTGGAGATCTCTGTGCGCCTTTTGGTTCAACACTCTCAGCTCTCTCTGCAGAACCGCTCGTCTGTGGACTGGATCCATTTGTATAAGAACTAGATGGAGAAATACATGTTTTTACACCATTTCCTTGTGAATTTGTCATGTTACTCTTTATAATAAAACCAATGTCGTTACCTGATGTGCGTGCATCATTCCACAGAGTGCTGCTAGACAGTCTGCTGCTATGGCTGTGTGAGCGTGTGTAATATAATAGCCCCATTGTATCTGAAATGAGGTGAATGGGATAGTTGGTTAATTGCAGTGAGGTTGGATTTCAGGAGGCCTCCACGGCCACAGAGCTTCTTGCACGCTCCACAATAAATACCGATGTCACATGATTAGTCAACGTTTGAGATCCACAAGTTATACTTTAGGTTTCAAATATAGTATAATAGAAAACCACTGCAGACCAAGTGTTAGCTTCTTTAACAATAATGTAATCAGGATGTAGGGACACAGATCATGAGTTCTCCAAAAGAAACTCAAAACCAAAACTTCCTCATTATATTCCCTTGACAATACTTGATGTTTTCCCTCCACCAGAGCTGGAATAAGGAATTGATATAATTATCTAAGTTGTTTCTAAGCCGCAATCTTCTGGTTCCAGGTATAATTGGGTCCGTCTCTCCCTCATCTTGTTTGACAGTAAACCTAAATATTATTGAAATGTATTTTCAGACCGAACAATGAGTTGATTAATAAAGAGAACATTCAATGATTTAAAAATGCATTGCAGTTGCAGGTCTTAATACATTACTCTATTTCTCCATTCGCTTTACTTTTACTAGACTTGTTTTCCCTGTTTATAATTAAATTGCTCCTAAACTTACATACATCCTCACTGATCCTGTTGGTGAAGATCAATATGATTATTGATTATTGTGATTTTCCTTTAACATGGCTCGTCACAGTCACGCAGCCTGGAGCCTCCTCCTCTTCCTCTTCACAGTTTGGTGGTAAGGAGGAGGAGGAGGAGGACGATCATGGCGCAACAAAACAAAACTTCCCACAATCTCACTTTCTTTTCTCCCAGTTGACGAAGCTTTAAACGTCTTTTATCCGGTGAGTTCATTTTTCGATGTTTGAATATGTTTGATAATGTACAGATACAGAAACACTGTTTACCACTGTGAGCTGTGCGCTGGTGCATCCTCTGCTTCTCGTGTCAACTTTAATACAACTTCATTCATCTGTTGCAGGTTTAAACACTTTAAATTCCCTAATAAACGTAACTAGCGGATCCGTTCACATTTCAGCGCATGCGCGTTGCGTAACTGGGGATTGTGTAACCAATCCTCAGTCAAATAAATAACTTAAGAACTTTGAACTGTTCTTTCTGTTCTTCTTTCTTCTTCTGCTAAATAGTTTTGTTTTTCATGTCCTCGGTTCATAAATAATCTTTTCAAGTTGTCACATGTTTTTAAAAGGCTGGTTCACCCAAATTATTAGAGCAGCAACTGTAACAGATTTTCTGATTAAATGTAGATTTTTCTTTTCAGAGTCTGAGTGAAAATTCATATTTTTAAATTAAAAAAAATTCAATGATTCCTAAAATGTTATCAGACAATTGTGATTAAGGTGTGATATTTAACAGCTTAACCAAAAACTTTTGTTTTTGAATAACAATAATAAAATGAAAATTAAACAATTAGATACATTGTTTCTTCTGTAAAATAAAACAGTTCATATTTGTACACCTAATTATTGCTGCAATTATTCATTCAAGTCAAACTGTGTGCTCGGCTGGACAATTCTATATATAAGAAAAAAAAACTCAAACCTTCAAAGTGCACATTCATACATTGTCAAGTATGGAATGGAGTAAAGAAAATGTATTTGTTTATTCTGAGAATCATGTTAACACTAAGCACAGTGCTTTTGTTTTATGTAAGAAGGCACTAAAGCATGTTTGCATTTCGATATACTGTAATGTGATCTATAAATAATTGGGAGGATCACATTTGCAGTTTCTGTAAGAGCCGTCTGCTCGGGTATGGTCGTCATTGCCACTGAGGTTAACTTCCCTTTTGCTCTTTTTTCAGAGTTACCTTTGCTGGAACTGTCAGATGCATCACATCCTGCACCCTGGAAGATTTTTATGGGGAAACGTCTACCAGACAGTGAGTGTTTGAAATCCAAATGAAAAGCTTTCATGAAGTTGCCTCAGGTTGACTTGGACACAGCATTTAAAGGGGTTGCAACAATGATTTAATTGTTAAACCCATCTTAATTCCTTAGTCCTGGAGAAAGTGTTGCACGAGTTTTGCCAAGATGATGCAGGCGGTGTGTGTGGACGTCCCCGGAGGACCAGAGAATCTGCTGCTGCGGTCTGTCCCCAGACCTCAACCCAAAGATGGAGAGGTCCTGATTAAAGTTCATGCTACTGCTCTGAACAGGGCAGATCTACTGCAGGTACACTGGTTATTTTATTACCTTTGGACAGAACTCAGATGCAAAGCAGCCAAATAATAAAGTGAAAAACCTCCGGGCTCTTGATTTTCCACAGAGGCGAGGACTGTACCCACCTCCTCCAGGTGAGAGCGACATCATCGGCCTGGAGGTGGCTGGGACCGTGGACACGCTGGGCCCTGGGGTGAAAAGAGGTTGGAGGCCAGAGGACAGGGTCATGGCCCTGCTCTCTGGAGGAGGATACGCAGAATATGTTGCTGTGCCTGAGGAGCTCCTCATGCCCATTCCCCCGAATCTCAGCCTGTCTCAGGCTGCTGCCATCCCAGAGGCCTGGCTCACCGCTTTCCAGCTGCTGGCGCTCGTAGGTATATCAGCAACTACAAACAAAAATCACAATCACACAACAAATAATATGTGTTTGGAAATAAACTGGCATATTTAATGAAGAATTAATAATAAATTATCTGATAATCACTACATAAATAATAGTACATGTATTTATGACTGATCATTTTAGTTGCAACTGGATGTTCATAAAAAAGAAAAAGAAACAAAGAATAATACCTTTTTAAAACAGCCAGAAAGACACATGAAAACAATTCTTTCAAATTAATTCCTTCATCAGCACATTCTCTCTCTGTCTTCTCGGCTGCAGCTCAGGTGAAGGAGGGTGAGGTGGTGCTGGCTCATGCTGGAGGCAGCGGCGTAGGAACGGCTGCCGTTCAGCTGGTCCGTCTGTTCGGCGCCGTGCCCATCGTCACGGCCGGGAGCGAAGAGAAGCTGAAGATGGCCGAGACACTGGGAGCCGCAGCCGGGTTCAACTACAAAGAGGAGAACTTCTCACGGGGAGTCCAGGACTTCACAGGAGGTGAACTGTGGAATCGTTTCCATGATGATTTTGCACTTTTGATTTATCCAATATGATGCAAGTCTGTAGAATTTTTCTGTACACTTCCTACTTCTTCATAATCATAATAGAGACCGTGGTTCATAATTACTATTTATTATTGTCATTTGTTTGTGGAAATATTAAATAAACTCCTGTTCTTGTCACCAGAACTTTGTTTAACTCAGGACATGCAAATTATGAAAAAGATGAAGCTCTTGTTATTCCTTATATATCTATAAATATTTTTTGTTGTCAACAAATCCCCCAAAAAAAACAAAACCAACATTGTGATTTTATTGGGATTGTATAGAGATCAGTTTATTCAAAAGGCTGAATGATTTCCTGAAACAGCTTTTTTGGGGGGTTTCTCAAAATGGTGTTCTAGATGAAATATTTAATTTGTTAGGGACTATTTTGAGCTGTAGATTAATACACAATCGGAGGCCAAGTAGAGATGATGTTCGTTCGTTCCACTAAAAATAAACGACAGTCTGCATCTGAATGAAGGAACATTTGTGGATCATTGTTGGTTCTGGTCTTTAAAGGGATTTGTCGACAAGTAGAATATCAACAGACTTTAAGATAAATACATACTGCAACTATATTCATACCACAATAGCTTCATTGTCATTTCACAGGCAGGGGAGCAGACGTCATCCTTGACTGCATTGGCGGATGTAACTGGGAGCAAAACGTGAACTGCTTGGCCACGGACGGACGCTGGGTGCTGTACGGCACCATGGGCGGCAGAGCGGTGGAGGGAGACTTCCTGGGCAAGCTGCTCGCCAAGCGAGGACACCTGCTCAGCAGCCTCCTCCGCTCCCGCAGCCTTCAGGTGAGAGTTCCAACGAAGTGACAAGCTGACAGAGATGTAATGAAAATCTGACAGGTTTCAATTGCTCCCTTTTGTGCACTCTTGTCTTGCCAAATGAGGCCATTTAAATAGAGTAAATGTAGACTATGTGTCTCCACTTCACATAAAGCAAAAATATCTCGAACACGAACGCTGCCGTCTTTACTATTTCAAGCACAGGCCATTTTAACAGCAAATATCTAACAAAAACCAAACGTACTGGCAAAATAACCATTTGAACATTTATCAGTTTGAGAAGAACTACATCAAATGACAGAAACCATCTTTGAGAAAAGGTTTTTAAGCGAGTACTTTGACCTTTTAGTTGGAAGTGGGTTTTTATTACCTATATAGCAGCCAGCCACCAGGGGGCGACCACTTTTGTGGAGCCATCATGTCGTCCATCTTTATATGTCTATTTCTATGCTGTGAACACATCTCTTGTATTTATTCACATGTCTGTGACTAAGACTGACTTCTTCTCTCCTCAGTACAAGGCGGACCTGGTCCAAGCCTTTTCTACTCGAGTGATCCCGCACTTCTCGGACCAGGCTGCTTCCCTGAGGCCAGTGATCGACAGCACGTTCAACCTGGAGGACATCGCAGCCGCTCACAGGCACATGGAGGCCAATAAGAACATGGGCAAGATTATCATCAATGTGATTCCACAGAAACAGGAAACTCAGAAGCAGTGATTTTGACAGAAATGCCATTGCCCTGATATGTATTCTTGATTTATGCCAAACTATTTTCTTACAAATATTATTGTGATTTTATGATTAAATATACAGCATCCAAAAATAAAATAATCCAAATATTTTACATATTCCTACAGTGCAGTTTCTGTGTGATTACAGTGATAAAAAGTTGACGACCCATCTTTAAATATTGTGTTCATACTGGAGATAGAGGCCTCCTTTGCACAAGTAATTTAAACTGCACTATATATGTTCACCACTAGATGCCACTAAATCATACTTTTTACAATACATTTCTAAAGCTGATGAATATTACTACACATTCACAAACTAGATTTTTGTTTTTTTAAATTGTTTTTAACCATTTATATACATGTATACATTTTTAGATGCACACAAAAAGGGTAACATACAACTGCAGTCTGTGAAAAGGCGTGTGGTTACTTTAAAATATTAACAGTTCTTATTTGAATCCTAAAATACCTGAGTTGTCGATAGAAACAGGAGAGATGCCTCAGGGATTCATGGACTGAGATACCTGAAAAAATCTAATATTTTAATAAATCCCTTCCACAAGCAGAAAATACTATTGATTCCAATTTGATGCCACACACTTCAGTTTACACTTCAGTATACACTTCCATCTCTTAATTTCACTTCAACAGCTTCTTCATACATCATGGCTGAAACATAAATTATCCTACCACAATTTTAGTCTGTAAATACTAAAACCTTTAGATTTAAAAGTCACAAAAGCGAGTACAAACATAAAAACACTGCACAGGTGATTTAAAAACAGGCAACAACTTTTATTTTCAACGGACATAAAATCTTATAAAAGCACAGTAAATAATCTACCAAAGCGTATTTTATAATCATGATCACAAAGCCACAAGCTTTCAATATAATACTGTAGTTATTACCCTCTAAACTAGTATTGCAGGAGTCTGTGACTGTGTGAAGTTAGCGAGTCGTGTGTCTCGACATTCAACTGTTGCGTTGTGTTTCTCACACATTAACCTGATGAACTGCAGCTTCCAACCATCTCAGGCGTCTGAAACACAGTGAAACCCGGAGCTCACACACAGCCAGGGTTACAGATGACGTGTTTGGTTTGTAACTGACATTAAGGGATGAAAACAGTGTTGCTTGTAGTTACAGCACATTTTTACTGCATTTTCTACCGACTAGGTCTAACTTTTGGATTTTTGTGTCACTTTATAGCAAGAAATTGACATGTGAATAACTGTATTGGATGAATAATCAACTTGGACTACTGGCACATGCTTAAGCCACAGGAAAACACCACTGTTATCCTGTCAGGTATCCGGCAGCGACAAAATCTCAGTGCAATATCCTTAAAGCTCTTCCGTCTTCAGACACCTCAAGACTGAAGTTTGTATTTTTCCTCTTAACTAAAACTTCGCAGCTACCAAACTCAAAAGATGATCACTTTTTTTCAGGAGCTGGTAAAAGTTGATGTACAGGAACTTCAGTGATGATACCAGTTCACAGACGAAGGTTCATGAGGCACTGAGCTCTGTCATTAAACTGCCAGTGTAGTTACTGGGATCGTGGGGAACAGAAATAAAATAAAAAGGAAACAATGGCACCAAACAGTCCAATCTCTAGTGGGTCGTACTGGTAGAGTGGCTGGGACAAAAAGGCGTGTGGGAATAGAGGGTAGACATGGTTAAATATTGAGTATATGTTGTGTTCAGTAGCACCAGGAGAAAGAGTTTGTGTTCATCAGCGTCAGAGCGTCTGAACGATGACAGGATACAGTAGTGACATGTGTTCTGCGCCTCGGATCGGCAGCTTGTGTGTCGTGTAGTGATGGATGACCTCCGGGATGGTGGAGAAGGGAGGGCTGTTCTCCCCTAGCACATAACGCCCGTCTCCAGACTTAGCGAACTTCATGTGCATGAAGCCTTTGCAGCTCCTGGGAAATAAGGAAAGAGGAAAAGGGGAGGTGAGTCTTTCCCTAACGTCTCTTATCAACAGATTCTGCATGCAAATACACTAAATCTGTGTTGACGAGCTTCACTGGATTTTGAATTAAAAAAGGTTCAGTGTGTAAGATTTAGGTGAAAGGGATGAATATAAAATAATCCTAGTGATGTTTTCACTCGTGTGTAATCATGTACAATATTGTTGTCTCTTTTTCCTGTATATTTGAACACTTTATATTCACATCTGGAGCAGGTACTCTCTACGGTGGCCGCCATGTTTTTTTTACAGAAGCCCAGACTGGAAAAACTTAACAGTTTGAGTTTTTATGACAACTGAGGGTGAGGTGAGGGGCATTCAGCTGAAACATGCAACTTCACCACTAGATGTCACAAAATTCTACACACTGAACCTTTAACAGTAAACAGCCCTTTGTGAAGCAGAGGTGGCGAGGCTTCAGGGTTCTTTAATGTTTTTCTAGGCAATCGGTTTTCACTTGCCAGTAATGAGTGGGGAGTGGGTGCTGTAGGGTGGGGGGGTCGATACATAGATCAAGTGTGTAGATGGGAAAAAGTTGATAAATTAGAAGCTGCTTCGAGGTTGAGAATATTCTGAAACAAATCCCAAATGAGGCAAAAACTGGATCAGATCATTTTTGGAAACAGCGCAATGCAGTTAACTAGATTAGAAATCCCCTTTAAGAGATTGCTGTGATATTTCAAATTAACACAGTATGAGGAGACCTATTTTTAGATCAAGTGCAACTCACAGCTGAAGAAATGCTGCATCTCAAGTAGTTTACCACCATGCAGTACACTACCAGTGCCTGGGTGCTGGGACTCAAAATGGTCAAAACACACCAACTTGTCTCAATTTGTAAAATGAAAGAGGGGAAACACGTTTTAAAGTCAAATAAGTAAAGCAGTAAATATATTTTACCAGGGGAAAAAAAGTAGCAATCACCATTTCCAGTGAAAGCACAATAGCAATGTTTGATTTGAGAAACCACCCTGTCACACAAATTCACACACTGCTCCGGTAACTTCACGGGACGACTGTAATAACACAAGTATCAAATTAAAGACAAAGCAACAGATACAACTGCCACGGAGAGGAGTCGAGTCCAGATGTGAATGTGTTGAAAGAGAGTGTAAACAACAGAGTCAATAGGAGTGTCTACCTGAGTGAGAGCGAGTAGTCGTTGCGGCAGCTCTGGCTGTTCCTCACCAGGTAGGAGCTCTCTTTGCACAGAGTCAGCAGCGCCTCTGCCTCTGGACGGCTCAGGGCTCCATGGTACCATCTGCAGTGACCGGGAGGAAACAGACTTCGTTATGATGTCGGCTCTTCTCTTAAGTCTAAAGTTACCCTGTGAAGTTTTCCTGTAAACACTCTGTGACTGTTCAATGGATATTTTTCCTTACAAGTGAGACATTTGCAGAGTTGCTGCCTGTCTGAGCATATAACTGCCTTCTGTAGTTCATTACCTGCAGTTTGTTAAAAAGTATGTGAAACTATTTCCTCTTTCTAAGTCCAAATGCATTACATCCAGCTTCTAAAATGTGTTTCTGGTTTGCCCAGCCTCCTGACGAATAATAATAATAATAAACTGAAAATATTCAGGATTGACGGGTGGTCGAAAAAGGTTTACAAACTTTAAAAAAAAAAAGAATACCTTTAAAAGTGGGAAACGTGATGCGTTTTTTAAACTACATTCCAACCTCTTATTGAACAGTTAATCATTAGAATAATTCGTAGAATCATCAATTAAATTGAATTCCTAGTCACAGTTCTTCATGGTCAATTGTATTTTCCTGCAGCACAGCCAGCGAAGGGAGTTGAACTTTGTGAGACACAGCCTAGTTCTAGACATCTGAATCATTGTTCACTTTTTTTATTGTTCAGCATTTCAAACAAGTCTAATGTTGTGATTAGAGAAACATATGACAGACTGTGAGCAGATGATACTTGAAATTGCTCCATGGCCAAAACGGTATGTAAATAACACATACAAGTGACAGCGGCTTTTTTTGCAAAACCACAAAGAGTCATTGGAATAAAACAAATGTGAGCCACCAGACACATAAATATACTGGTAAAAACTGGTAAATAAACTGGAAAAATACTAAACTTAACTAGACTGACTTCATACTTTCCAAGGATCATACACTATACAGGCAATAGATTTCTCGTGGACCCTCACATGTCGACTTACACTTGTCTCTCCAGATGCAGATACGGATCCACTCTCTCTCCCAGGAGTGGAGGGGTGTCACCAGCCAGACGGAGTGTAGATGCCTCGGCTGAGGTGGTTCCCGTCTTCGTGAGCCTGGTCTGTTCTGTCTGAGCTCGCGATCGCTCCCTTTCTGCCCCTTCAAACTGAACTGTGGCCAGAAAGAGAGATGCAGCTGGTTAGTTTAAGACACATCAGGAGCCGAGACATAAACAACAAGAATGAAAGAGTACCTGCTAGAGCTTTGGAGATGTTGTCCTTCTTCCATTCCCAGGGCTGGTCATATTCATCAGCTGGCCGCTCATCGTCCTGTGGGAGTCTGCTCTCCCTGCTGTCTATCAGGCCCAGTCCGCCCTCAACCTTCGGAGTTTGGTGGTGGTGACGAGTCCTCTCCTCGTATGGGTTATCATACAGCTGACCAGGATCTCCACTTCCAGATCTGTTAGTCATTCCGCCGTGCTGCAGTTCTTTTAGAAGAAAACAAACAGATCCAATTACTTCCTGTTGAATTTTACGATAACGTGTAACTGTTTGTCCCTTTGTATAAACGATACATTTTAACGTAGAAGTTAAGATTAAGAGCTTGTGATAAACCTGAGATGATCCGCTGGGCCTCGAATGGCTCCATGTAGCTGCAGCAGTCTGTCGCTGCGGGTTTGGCCTCCCAGGTTGGTCTCCCTCTTGGGTCTGGACGGGCATCAAATGGGTCAGAGTAGTCTGTGTCACTGTCCGAAGCTGCTGGGGCAGAGGGTACCACCTTCGGAGAGAGAGAGAGACAGAAACAATAAGCATTAAACAACAAAAATGGGGAGGAAGAGCTGGAAATGTAAGAAATATAGTTGTAGAGCAGAGAATTTTTCCCAGCAAGGAAAATGAATCAGGCGACAGAGAACACTTACTGGTTCTTCTTGAACTGCCACAGGACTCAAGGGGATTTTACAGCGACCAAACTCCTGAGAGTCCACTTTAATGAGTCTGTGTTTAGGAGACACCACTTTCACCTGTAATGTAACATATAGACACAAAACACTTTCAATAATAATCCAAACAAATGCTGAAAAATCTGGAACCAGAGCAGTTGCAGTGATAAATATGAGCTCAGTAGTTATCATCCAAAAGGTAAATGCATCCATCTGTGCATCAATGAAAGCAGGCCGTACCTCCACACCATTCGGCAGCACTGAACCAAACGCAGGGAAAGAGGGAAGACTCATTGTGGAACTGCAGGAGCTGAAACCGCCATTCTGCTGCTCCTTCTCCGAGGGCTGGTATGGGTCCTCGAAATCGAGTTCCTTCTGAGCTCGGTAAGCCCTCAAGATCTCACTCTCTGTGTAATCTGGTCTCGGGGGCTGTGGAGGGTCACGCCTGCTGCCGAAGTTGAGGTAGTCCTTCAGCCACTTTGCCATGGATCTGGGGATGACATTAAAATCTATTTATTTATAGTCTATAAAACACATATGTACAGCGAGCAACATTAAAATACAGATCATACATCTCAATAAGATAAGATAAACCTTTATTGATCCTCAGTAGAGGAAATTAAAAATCAAAACAGCAGCACAAGGAAGTGGCAAATATAGAAAGAATAAAAATAGAATACAACAGAAGTAGAAATATTGGCATTTATACTGTTAACTGTTTTCTACATGTGCAATATGAAGATAGGGATAAGTTGTGTAATTATTCCAATTCTTTGTAAAATTCAATGTGCAAGATGTGCAGCAGCTCTCTCTTGAACTAAAGAAATAGGAATGGAGTAAAAACTAAAACATGACGTGTACAAATAAGAAAATTAAGTTCAGTGTGAGAATATGAACAGAGAATGGTTTGCACATGAACCATTGTATTGCACAGACATAATATTTATATATATATTTTTTTATAAATAGTATTTAATACACAAACACCACTGATGAGAAAAACATGAAGCCAGTCGTTTTTAACATTTAACATGTGAGTTATTAGTGTCCGGTTGGTTTAGTGGCCTGATGGCACAACAGTGGCCGGGAGTTGGATTCAGTTTGGGGCTTTTGTTTGCAAGTGTTAGCCCCAGTTAGCCCACAATGGTTGACACACATTAAAGACCTATAAAGATAATCAACAGGTCCAGAGATAAGACGTCCACGTTTAACACGATCACAGCTTTGACACTGAGGTAAAGCGGACAGTGTGGTTTTAGATCAATTCCCCCTAATCACAGCAAGCTTTAACAAACCGCTAGTTAGCATCTCGGGTAAATCGGAGGATTCAATCAATTAGTTTAGTTAATCAAACCAGTTGATTGAAGCGTTTACTTCTGATTGATACATGACAAAATGAACATGTCAGTCTAAACTCAAGTTGTGTTGCACGTATGAAAAAGAAAACATGGTTTAAATCCGCAGAGTCGACGTTAGCCAAATGTGTGAATGTGCCAGAGCTAAGTGAAGCTAAGTGAAGCTAGCGTCGAGGCGTCCTGAGCTCTCACCCTCTTTCTCTGCATGGACGGTTCCCGGGTCCGGTTGTTGTGTTTCCTCCTGGTTTCTACCTTCCGGTGTTTACCACACCGAGAAAACAAAACATGGTTATCCGTGAAACCGGTGCCGCCGTGGGTCAGGTGGGGCAGCTAGCGTTAGCCGGACCGGGATCAGAGTCACACCGGCCCCGACACAACAGTCTGCGGCTGGCTTAAAGGGGAGTGGAGGGGGGTTCGGATGGGTCGACACTAAATGTGGGGCCACATGAGTTCCTGCCTGATCCAAACCTGGTGTAAACCTGATGTAAACCCGATGTAAACCTGGTGTAAACCCTTCGTCTGTAACATGTAGGTTCAGTAATTTGGACAATATCATTATTTATTTACTTATTATTTAATTTCTCCAGTTTATAATGGAGTCAAAGCTCTGCAAGCCAGTTTCTGCCAGTGAAAGAAAACAAGGATGGGTGCTGCTGGATAAAAAAGTCCATATTATCAGAGAGGAAACCAGAATTGTGATAAATTAAATCAAAATTCTTAGATATACAATTTGAATTATCACAATAATTAGAGGGTGAGCCATGACTATGAGATGGTATATCAAGACGTAGAGAGGACCCGCTCTCGATGTAAATATAAAGTATTTAAATATAAAGGTCCATTCTAGGTAAAGAAAAGAACAAGTAGTACAATTTAGAAGAAAAACACTAATGAATACATTACCAGGATTAATATATATTCAGTTTTTCTTTTTGAGAAACTCATGATGATTTGCAGGATTTGTTTTATTGAAGAGCACAATCCCTGTCTTCAATCTTAATAATGGAAATGAAGATATATGTCCAAGCAAATGTTAAATGACATAAATTGACAATATGAATTATATAAAACATAAAACTGCCAGTGCTTTTACAAAAGCTCATTTCACCCTTTTCAGCTCCAAGACAAGTTTGTAGTTAGATTATTTGTGTAGTTACATAAACGTTTGACAGTGAATGACCATAAGAACATAGAATTACCAATTCACATTAAGAAAGTCAGAATGTTGAGGTGTTGCAAAAGGTTAAACATATTACATGAAACAAAACTGTTACAGTTAAACTGATTTTAATAAACATTAAAAATTCAAACATTGCCATTTGGTATAGGTAAAATTCTCAACAAAAACAGGTCTATGAACAAGTGGGATGTGCCGCGGAAGATTATTTCGGTTTCACTGGATATGGATAACAAACAATACAATTCCTGCTCATAACAGTCGCACATAGGGGTTTTAATGGGGTAGACACACAAGCTGGTTTACACACTATTTTGTGCAGAGCAAAGAAGTCCATATCATCACAATTGTGTGTCAATCACTCAAGTCATCTTCCGCTCAGTCGCTGTCATTGCTGTCACTGTCTGAATACGCCCCCAGCAGGCTGAGAGACGAAGACACCTTTTGTGTGATTATGGGCTTTGAAGCATTTGTGGACACGGCCGTCTTGGATGCCAGTGAACCTGTAAAACAAGACAAAAGATTACAGTGACTTCAAGTCATATACAAATGTTTAACTAAAGATGTAAAAAAAACAGCTGAAGATGGATGTTTGTGATGAAAAATGGAAACATACAAAAATCACACGTGTAAATGTTCACAGATTTTTTACTAGTATTCGTGAGGTCATAAACTCAGACCCTGATGTGTTACCTGTTTTTAAAGATGAAGCAGCAGTACTTGGTTTGTTGACAGCTGCTGTTGGTTTCCTTTTCACCACCAGGGACCCCAGGGATTTTACACCACCCAGTGTCCCCACACTCTGCTCCCAGCTCTCAATCTTGGCCTTCTTCACTACTCCAGCTGAGGCTCCCTGGAGAAACACAGCATGAGATGAATATTCACAACTCACAGCCTCTTTTACAAGCTTTTTTTATTAGCTGCCTCTTCATAACACATACTACATAATACTGCAAAGCTGGTAATTCCACACTACTATCACATATACTGTCTGTATGTGAGTGGTCGTACGAACCTGTGTCTCTGTGGGTTTAATAGTTGTGAGGAAGTCTGTTGGTTTGATGGCGCTGGACTTGTTTGACTGGGAGCTGCTGCTCTCCGCTTCTTCTTTCTCCGAGTCCGGGTCAGAGTCAGAATCCCTCAGTCTTTTTATGAGGGCTCGTTGCAACATGTCCCTGAGAAACAATGTCTGAATTCAGTCTTTGTTCGTTTTTTTTAATGATTCCTGCTCAAGTCTACATCGATTATAAGAAGAGTGAATGACAAAACATATCAAGACATGGGCAGAGATCAGGTGAATGGGAGACTATGCAGTGGCCATGTAGTCTTAGGAAGGCCGGCAAACTACTTATATTTATTGTATTATGGAATAAACGTCTTTTACTGCCCATTGTATATTTCAACCTTATTCACTAACCTGGTTTCAAGCTCATCCTCTTCTTTCTCCTGTTCGACCTTCCTTTTTTCAATATCTCTGTACAGGCCGATCATTCCCTCGAAGTCCACCTGAGCCTGTCTCTGGTTCAGCTCCTGAAGCTCCTGAAGATTCTCTATAACCTCCATCTCCATCTTGGAATCCTTTGTGCGGTTCTCCAACACCTGGCCGAAGATGGAAACCATTTAGCTTCTCTGGGCAAAAGCCTGAACGCTGCCCAGTAACACAACAAAATGTTTATGCACCGACCTTCATGGGGTTGTTGAGTTCCTCCTCTTCTCTCTCATCCTGGATTCTCTTCACCTCCTCCTCAATTAGTTTCTCTGCTTGGAAGTTTCGTGTCGCACCATGCTCCATTGCATAATCTGTGTTTACTGGATCAGTCTACAGGAGATAAGACACTATGTTATGCTGGAAGTGTCACAAAGTAGTTGTTTTGTCTGATTTCAGTAAAATACCTGTAATAATTAGAACATTAAAATCTCACCTTAAACGTAATCTCAGCAAGACATCGAGTGCATTTGATGTAGAAACGGAAGATGGGCAGTCCCATGTACAGCTCATTAATAATCGTCTCTTTGCGTGCATTGAACTTCTTCCCCTTGTAGATGTACTCGCCACATGTTTTACACCTGCAAACAACAGAATAGAAGCTGAAGACACAGGATTCATATCTAGAATCAGAAAGTCATTTTGGCTAAGAGCTAGTCCTGTTCCAACTGCAAATACAACTAAAATCAGAAGGGACCCTTATGTCTTCCGATGAAATTATCCATCGACTCCCATAGATAGCCAGCAATAACTTAATCCATGTGTTGAGGTTGTTCTCACTTTTATTTGTCATCTCTTGTGTGTCTTTTTATTGGAAATATGTCAGCATGCTAGGTATAAGTGACCAGTTTCAAATGTCTCTGTTTGTTGACCAATGAGCAACAAGACCTTAATTGCTACAAAGACTAATTTACACTAATATTTTGGTTTATTATTGATCACAACTCTCTCAATAAAAAAGTAGTATCACATGTGCTTCTCCGTGTCATGTGTTTAACAATCAATATGTTGAGATATCTTTGAAAACACAAGGCAATGTTGACACTTGCCTCAATAGAGGTTGAAACACATTCCACCAGAGTCCAGGTTTTAAATTTAAATATGTTGCAAAGCACAGTTACTACTCGATTTATGTCCTTAGATCCCAAATGCAATCTTGTGACACCCGCACTTTGCTGGATGTCAACGTCCTTCACACACTTGTGTTGTTTATGCCTGTGTATGGAAAACAGCTACTTGGATCCTCGAATGAAACACCATGAACAAGTTGTGTTGCATGATGTTAAACCTGCTGCTGCTGTTGACGATGATGATGTTAAATATACTGTGAGGACGAGTAAGACTTACCTCATATTGAATGGAGCCATCAATCTGACCACGTACTGTCGATCCTTGGGGAGTTTGAGCTTTGGGATTTTGGACGGATCGAAATCCGGAGGGTAGTATTTCTGTGGGAAAACAAAACATAAATATAAGATACCGGAAATCATTAAATTATAAACAACAAGGCAATAACGCAAACTGGTGGCAATAGCGAGCATGTACTTCACATTCTAAAAATCCTCAAATACAAGCACAATGTACTTTGAACGTCTGATGTGAGCAGATAGCTACACCACACTTAGCTTCAGAGCTAACGTTAGCCTACTCGGTGGATTACACAGATAACTGTACCTTCACATGACTTCACAGGGCAAAACATGGTCGATCGTGTACTTACATTCAACACTTTTCTTTCAGACATTGTTGCTTTGGATAGAAACCAAACGACGACTAGAAAACGGAGGAGGAAACAGTAAGGTCAGGATTATATCGTGGTAGCGCTCAGCTCGTGGAGGTACTTCCGGTGTCAACAGGAAGTGCCATCGATGTTTGACGGTAGCAGCTGCCTTGGTGGTCACATTGATCAAAGGCAGCTGCCTTTGATGCCACACTGTCTGAGGGATCTCACATGCATTCTGCAAGGACTCTTAGTTAAATACACTAACACCCATAAGAACATTTAAAATAGACTTATTGTGAGTACTTCAGCTTCAAAATATGTTTATGAGTTATGAACCTCTATTGTGTAAAAGCATCAGTGCATATACTAGACAAATGACAAACGAAGCTGTACAGTACATAACAGACAGCTACTGACCTACTACTTTTTAACCAAGTTTTATTCTCAAGACTTCAGTTTTTTTATGAATTCAGTTAACTGACAATGACTCCATGGGCAGCAATATTGATACAGGTTGGCTTATCCCGTTAAAAAAAAGTGAGATGTACTGATATTGAAGCAAACTCTTATTTATTCTTTCCCGGCTAACCAGTAATTTCAAGTACCAAGGTTACCAAGTACAAATTGCAATAACAGACACTAACAGCAGGTTTTATTCCTAAACTTCAAATTTAGATCCAGTGGCAATCACCAGTTGAGTTCACTTAACAGTAAGAAAAGCACAAAGTGCCCATAAATCCTGCAATCACAATACTGTGGGAATTCTGGGTGTGGACCTCATATACAGTCTAGTGTGAACGTGGTGTTTTTGGCACCGCTGTTTGTTCATTAGACACGTAGGGGGATGCAAGTGGAGCCAGAGGGAATCCCGTAAACTGCAGGGGAACAAATAAACATCTCTCTATTGTCCTCAGCAGGCATAAAATACAGTGGCATGTGCACTGGCTGTTTCTGTGCCTGACAATTATGCAGGATTACGCCCCACTTGCACTGAATTTGATCTTCCTAATAGTTATTCTGATATTCACAAGAATAGGGGGCATGAGTGCTACTTGAAATTCAACACCACTGGAGAGAGCCCTCTGTGTTTAGAAGTCTCACAAATTAAAGGACTTATTTTCACATCTGACTTGTCATTGAAGGATATGCACAGGTCTGATCGAGGGCATTTACACTTCACAGAGTCATGTCAGTGGGACGAAGACCAGCGTGCACAACACCAGGACCCTGAAACTAAAGCAGCTTGACAGCCCAGAATCCACCCATCATTCATTACATTATTTATATTCATGCTTTTCCCACTGTTACAGTCAAAAAACCTCAACCCCGTAATGGCTTCTTTCCATTGGGGGCATGGACGTCCTACTTACCTTGACTTTGACTGAACCCATTCTGTGGTTGTGTGGCTTTTAAGAGAAATAAAACCAGGATTATTAATTCAAGTTCTGTGCCATCCGTGCTCAACCAATCCCCCAAAAACTCGACCAGAAGCAAAGAATCCATAAATAACCATGAGATGGCTGGACCCTATATCATGTTATCTCAACATGAATTGACTTTGTGTGCCACGTGCCATCATCATGAAAACTGCAACCATCATTGGCCTCATTTACAATGCGGCAGTGTGTAAAACTGACCAAAGAGGATCAGATTGAACTAAGTGTTGCTCATGAGAACATTCTGTCAGCAGCATATGGTTGTTTTGCCAGTTTCCTCGTATTGTTTGATGGACCTTTTAACCCCTTGCGTCATTTACCAACAAAGGATTGTGAATGACTTCATTTAGTAGTGTGACAGGCAAAGTGGGGAATATGGAGTTTTTAAACAGCATCATCAGTCTTAAAAAACACACACAGCACAGGTCACTTTCAATTTTTCCTCGCTTGATTTGATATCAGTTAAAAAAACACAGGAGCAAACAATGAAAAGGCTTAATCGATGCAATGAATACCAATGGTACTTTGCTACAGAGACCAATATGTCGATAATTTTCAATTTGGATAAGCTCAGAAACATGAATGCAGATTTAATTTAATATAAGTCACCAGTATATGCTTGAACTTAATGGCCACAAGATCACAGGATTTAAATTAACGGTTTTAAAGTAGAAACATTCTCCCGCCCAACTATGGTGTACTTTAAACGTATCGGTGACTTGAATTTTGAATGACGTAATTAATGTAACTCCTTGTGCTACATGTGTGTTTAAAAGTGTCTAAAAATATCTATTCAAGCAGTTTCATTCATGACTTCCTCTTGTTATGAGTTTTTTTATGTTATTTTGTTATGAATACTGATATAAATAAAAACACATTCAAATGCATTTTGTTTGGTTTCTCCCTTAGCGACATGTATAACATCCAGATTTTTTAAGGTGTATTATTAAATAAATATATTATTTGAAATGATTAGCTCATTGGGTCACAATTAACTTCCAATTGAAATGAAGGAAATCCTAAACCTGCCTGTACGGTGTAGGAAGAAAAAATAGTGTAGGAAGAAAAAATAATTATGCAAATGTTAATAATGCATGGTCAAATGGACGTACAACATGCATAAATAAAGAGTATAGTCCTTAAGGTGTTTAATAAGCTGCAAACTTGCCACATATAGCCTATGGGATGTTTTGGGCACAGCGAAATAAATATCCATTCTATTATATTTGCTGAATTAATTAACTTTGTCTTGTTATTGCCTCTCAATGTTCAGCCTCATCATCTGACTGGGTTCAGCTCTCTCAGTTCATGAAATATGCACGTTTTCCCATACGTGGATGATGTCATGCTCTAAGTCTGCCTCTGATTTGGGGTACCACATCTGCTGCATCCCGCCCCGCACCATGTGCTCACTCGCCGGCTGCCAAACGATGAGAGAATAAACCCCAGGCCTGCTGCTGCTGGAGGGAAAAAGGGAAAGAGTGAGTATCCATTAACCGATTGTACAAACAAGTCTGAAGGGATGCGGATGTCCCTCGGCTCATTGCAGTGTAGAAAGGCAGGTGGGGTGATGTGCACTGGGAATGAAAAGGGAGGAGAGCATCCACCCATCCTCCCCGTTGTTCTCGCTGCCGGCGTAAATAGCGTGCGTAAAGTTGCCGGTTTGGAGGCGGTACGGCGGTGTTTTCGGACCGGACCACTGTCCACTGGTCACTGGTGTGTGTGTGGGGGGAGATGGGACGTGGTCTGGTCCTCGGTGCTTTGCGACAGCTCAGAGAAAAGGACTCACAAGTGTCTCAGTGTGCCAGACGATCAGCAAGCGTCCAAACGGAGGAGGACACAAAAAGAGGAGGGGGCAGCAATAGAGCAGGAGCAGACAATGCGGTTCGGCGATGCGCTCGTTCCTCTGTGCAATTTACAACCACATCCAAGTAAAGATGACATGAAGATGGGGGGAGAGGCATTCTTCCTGATTTGATTCTTTTTATTTTTTTATTTTTTTTACATTCGCACTGATCATCCTGTCGTGCGTTTTGGCTGAGAACAACAAGCAAGATGAAATTTCCAATAGAAAACCCGAGAAAACAAGTTAACTGGGACCCGGAAGAAGGTAAATACTGCTTTTTTAATGTCTCATAACTTGATTGTAGAAGCCTGAACATCAGCAGCATTTAATAGGAAAACAGGAGGCACAACAAATCGCATCGGGCTTTCACTATTTGCCATTTCTAAACAGTTTCTTTATCCTTAATTTACTTAATTTTTTACGTACAGTTTTTGTAATACTCCTGTGGTGCAAATATGACCTATTACACAAAAGAAATGGGATTATTTCTTTATCCTCTCCATCCTTCGTGCGTTCATCTGTGTGAAGCAGCGCTGTGGGGAGTCGAGCATCAGCTGCGTCAAGGTGCCAGAAAAAGAACTGAGACATACCGGGAAAAGTTTCAAAATAAAAACAATGTTCCCTTGAAAGTAGTATCATATTATTGCACCATATCTACTTAATTAATTATCTGCAACTAATCTCTGATGCAGCTACACCAGAAACACGTCATTTCCAGAGTCGCAGTCCTCCTAAATTATTAAATTCAAGGGTAATCTCTGCCCAAATTAATATGGGTATTTTTGTGTATGTTTTCTAGAAATTAAGAAAGGATTGTGATTGGTCTTCTTTGTTTATTAAACCAAAATATTATGCTGTAAGAAACCTACATGTAGATTCAAACACTCAGGTACTTGAAAAACGAATTTCTTTCGTAAATGTTGTATTTTTTTTTTCTACCGGAAGTCTTTGCTCTTCGTGTGTTATTCCAACCGGCTTGACGCATGAGTTTGAGGCTCAGCTGTGAGTTAAACGCCTGCAACCTGTCCTGTGCCACAGGGACTAACTGGGCTAAGAGCCCGAACCGAGCGAGTCCAAAATCTGCCTTCATGCTTTTACTAGGACTTGAGTCAGTTTGTATTTCTGTTCAGTGAGTTGATCATTCTTTTGAACCATAATATGGGAGGCTTAACTGTTGAAAAGCTGAATATTTGTTGTCCCACCACAACTGTGTCCCCCTGACCTGTGTTGCAAATGGCAGCTGAAACATTTCTCATATTTTGATTCACTTTTTTCTGTGTCATCTCTTTCATTGACCTGAGTCGAATATTGTCTCTGCTTTGTCCAGACATGTTAGAAGCGGAGAGTGAGTGAGAGAGAGAGAGAGAGAGTATCAAATAGTATCAGATAAAAACCACTGCTTTCCACTCAGGGCCTTATTTAATTTGCAAAAATCAATATGAGGCAGCTTCAGTGGTTTGAAAAGGATTTTAGATTAATGCCACGCAGCCTCAGAAATGTGAAACCACATTATGCTCATCACAGTTTTCATTTTGCCTGTATGGTTGGAAATGGACTTGTATTATTTTATTACAACTGTTATGATCACTTAAAAACGTGAGAGCTTTCTGAACTCTGTCCTGCTGCATAGAGCTTACTTAGTTCGTTTCACTCAGGTTATAAGTTTATATTCTTTTATTAGAACTGTTTTGATAACTTCAATGTATAGGACACACTCTCAGCTGCCTCTGTCCTGCTGCACAGAGCTGATTTACACCCACTCATACAAAAGGAGATAAAAAACAATTGCTGTCTTTGTATAATACAACTATGGATTTGGTCCAAATCTGCATTGGATCTATGAGTGTATTTTCCACTGCATCCATCACAATGACCGCACCGGCCTCGGCACGGGAGATTAATGTGGGGTCACAGTCTTTTTTGCTGCTTCACCTCTTAGTCTTGATTTTCTAATTCATCACGTGTTCTAAAAATAGCCCAGCCGCCGCCCTTAAAGGGCATAGGCTGTAAATTGAAAGTGGCAGCTTTGCACCTTCCCAGGCTTGTGACATTACTTTGCTGTTATTGATTCACTCATGATACAGGGATTTACTAACAAGATGCAAAGCCGCTGGACCAGAAAATGAGACCCTTCCTGGACGTCCTTGACTCATCAGGGCGGGGTGTGCGTGTGTTTCTGGACGTGTGTGTGTATGTGTGTGTGTGTGTGTGGATGGTGAATATCCCATAAGTGAAACTATCCCATTAAACAGAAGTGTGCCTCTCTTAAACAAATCTATTTCATATTCCTGTCTTTAAAAGTTGCATCATTGTAGACAGAAGGCTCCGCCCATGACTATAGTGCACTCCAGGCCATGGGGGCGTCGGGGGTGAAGGCCGCAGCTCGCATGCATTAGAGGAATATACATTTGGCTGCTTCCGAGCTGCTTACTTCATGGTTGACTGCTGCAGCACATATGCATTCATTATAAAACCCACCCAGGAGCCAATAACTGAAAGTGGCACTTACCCTTCTCTTATAGTTGATTGGAAAAATTTTATCTTGATCCTCAGCAAAAATAATCAGTTTTCACCGGTACCCAACATCAGTGTAAGGGTCTGGCTGCAAGGTGTGTTTTGTTTTCACCCCTGGCCATTTGTAAGCAAGATTACACAAAAACTGCCGTATGGATTTCCATGAAACCTACTGGAAGGAGGAAGTATGGGTCAGGGAAGAAACCTTTTTTTATTCTTTTTTTCAGATACAGATCAGGTCGATTCAGGAATTACCCTCTTTATTTTTTTTTCACTGATCTCAAAGGGGTTAATTCATGGTCGGTGATGTAGAAATCAGGCTTATTGCTGGACTGGCTTATGTTAGTGAGTACAATTTGGTGCAGCTTGATTAAAATGTATGGGACTGTTTGGCCTTGGCACAGGTAAGTGCTCTCCAGTTCCATTATATGTTATATAATGTATATCAATGCAACCTTCAGGCACTGGAATACATTTTTCTGGAGGTTTTTCCAGGTTTTGCATGCATTACATTAAATTAATGATATAATTTCTGCATAACTAAGTATAGCAGCAGTTGTGGTCTTCATTTCACAGGTCTAAAGGTTTTTATGTGTGGAACCCAAAGCAATTTCTGAGGCAGGAAAACTCTTGAGGCTACACTTTCGGTGTCAGCTTTGCAAAGAGTCCATATTATCCCACAATAACAACAAGGAAATTGGGTTTAAATGAATCACACGGGACGTTCTTTTTTATATATTTCAATACCTGTAGTGCGCTTACACAGCAAATTAACATATTCTCTCAGTTCCATTTTCTTTTCTTATTATTTGAACAGATGGGTTATTACAGACGAGGACAAAGGACAAACACATCAAGAAAGGAAAAATATCCAAATGCTTCTCAGAATACTTTTTCGCATCTTTTCAACGTGAAGGCACATTTTTATTGTCCAATCTATAACAGATTCACTGCCTTAAACTGGATTGGCATGCAATAGAGAGCACACTTTGTGGGCTCTATTCAAGATCCATTAATTATTCTCTGGACAGTCGGTGAAAATCATGTCAAGTCATGTTCTTCTCCTCATTCTTTCCTAGTGGCGGTCCAGACCAACTTGGTCCCCCCCAAAAAGGCCCAGCCTGGCATGGTGAAGTCCACTCTAGTCCAGGCCAGTGTGGCCACCATGCAGAATCCAATGGGCTGCGACCCGAAGACCAACGGCCACTGTCCACTGCCGCGTCTGTCCATCTCCTCACGCTCCGCCAGCGTGGTGGCCAGCATGGATGCCAGCTGCGACGGCACAGCAGCAGCTCTCCACTCAGTGATGAAGTGGAAGACGGTGCTGGCTGTGTTCATCGTGGTCGTTCTCTACCTGGTCTGCGGCGGCCTGGCGTTCAAGGCGCTGGAGATGCCGTTTGAGAGACACCAGAAGACGAGCATCACCCTGGAGAAGGCTTCGTTCCTGCGGAGACACTCCTGTGTTACTCCTGACGAGCTGGAGTCCATCATCAAGGTGGGTGCTTGAAGGATTTAGGAAATGTTAGACATGCTGAGTAGCAGAGTCATTCTCCTGTTTTGTCCTTCCAGCTGCACACAGCCTTGGAACAGTACTTTGCAACCATTGCATCGATTAATGACCAACAGATTAGTTTGTAAGGAGATGGGAAGATAACTGAAAATGAACTGATACATAATACTGAGTGTCACTGAGTCTGATTGGTAGATAAGACGAAGTCACAGGACTGACCTTTACAGTAGCAGCTTTATAGATTGTAATTGCTATCGGGGGTAATTGGGGGTGTTCAGGGTAATTAATTCCGGCTCCATTAGCTAATCACATGAGCTTGAAAAGCTTGGAAGCAGCTTCCTTTCATGTTGAGACCGTCCTTCAGCAAATGATGACTTTAATCACACAATCGCCACGTGCATGTCACACATGTTGATCTATACGTCATGGGTCATTGTGATTCTAATAACCATCCATTATAACACTCACTCTGCTTAAATGGCTGCAAATATTCTAATATCAACCCAGATTTTGACAATAGTCTGACCGAGACACTATCATGTAAATATCATTTTTGATTACTGTAACCTGAATAAGGTATTACTCGGAATAAGCACAAGACATGTGGCGTATTCTGATTTTAGATGAATTATGTAGATATGTTTACGTCTTAATCCTAGTGGAGTTTAGAAATTTCCGGCACTGCTTGACATCATAATCAGAATTGGTTCTGTAACGTGTCAGCAGGAATATGAATAAAAAGTTCTATCAGACTAACCTCAATAGTAGTAAAAAATAATATTTTTTAGTGGACTCATTCCAAACAGTTTAATTTATGATAAATTTACCATGATTCATTTAAGAGCTTCTTCAGAGCCTACAGCCATGTCTCTTCCATGGTCTTCATCAGCCCCTGCCAGCTCCACCCATTGATGAAAATAATTAGTAAGTGGACTTTTGAGTTGAGG
The DNA here is from genome assembly GCF_963576545.1 of Limanda limanda. Classification (NCBI taxonomy): domain Eukaryota; kingdom Metazoa; phylum Chordata; class Actinopteri; order Pleuronectiformes; family Pleuronectidae; genus Limanda; species Limanda limanda. Next base: position 17,303,854 of record NC_083647.1, on the reverse strand, counting down.
CCATTTTCTCCTGTTAAACAATTTACAATAACAAGAAAGATCTTTTAATGCTCAGATTTTGTTGCATAAATGAAACCCGCCTCCTCCTCATACTTTTATATTCATGTCTCCAGGCATCACAGTTGTAGATCGTGTAAGAGCTTTAGTTTAATCGTTGCTGCTGCAGAGACCGACACTCGAAGGTTTTCTCTTTTAGATGTTGTTGTCAGCTTCAGTTCAGTCATGCCTCATCTGACTCCGATGCTCAACCACGCCAGTGCTGAGAAACCATCCCCGTTCTGACACTGTTCCAGAGAAGAGTTTGTACCTGTTGCCTTCATTCTATTCTGGTATCTTAACTACTTTAATTGGTTGACTTAGCACCTGCACATATTTGCTGGGGCGGTGCTGCAGCAAGAAGGTTGCCGGGTGAAATCCCAGTGGTATGTACGAGTTTGTATGTTCTCCACGTGTTTGTGTGGATTTTCTTCACACACTCCACCTTCCTCCCACAGTCCAAAGACACACAGACCTGTGTTATTTGGAGACTCTCTAAGGCAGGAGGTGTGAATGTGAGCGTGAGTAGTTGTTTACGTCTGCAATTCGCTTGCGAGCTGCTCAGGGTGAACCCCGCCTCTCGCCCCAATGTTCTGGGATCGGCTCCAGCTCCCTGCGCGACCCTCAAAAGGATAAGCGGTACAGATAATGGATGGATTGTATAGGATGGATTGATATGTATGCAGGTGGATTGGCTGAATTAGCACTTGCTCTGCTGATTCATATGCATTTTTATTGAATTTACATGAGTAATTTTAACGCAGTGCTAATGGCTCGATAAAAGGATTATGCAGGCACTAAAGCAGCAGCAGCTACACCCCCGACTCTCTGCCCCCTGATTGGGTAAATGTCACAGGCAGATCCATCCCTAAGCAGGAGGTACAGTGAAACCTTCAGGGTTACGATAGGCACGCTCGTAATTCTCAGTGACACTTTGCATCTGCTGATTAATACCGCGTAGTAGTGTACATACTGCTACATGCAGTTTATTGGTACAAAACAGTAACAGTAACATACAGAGAAAAAGGGAGAAAAGCTGTGTGCATAATAAAGGATGTTCATCCTCAGAAACTAGGGTCGGTCAATGTGACCTTTGGGCTGCACTCAGTTGCCTAGAAAGAAGAACCAGGAATTGATTTTGTTGCAGCTTCACTTCATGTGCAAACCAACCGTAGTAAACAAGACCTACATGTTTTTGTTAAAATAGAACAGCGCCTCGCACCATCGATAATAAGTGCACGACTCTCCAGAGTGTGGCTTGAACGACACCCACACATCTTGAATAAGGAAAGCAGCTCGCAGCCACAACAGCACAGTTTGTTGTGTAGGAAAAATTTTAAGCCAAAATTTACAAAATCTGTCTATCAAAACTGGATTTGATTTAAAAAAGATATTTATTAAAACTGAATGTCCTTCTGCTGCTTAGTACTCGAATAATACAACTCCAGCAAAGTCTGTCTGAACACAAAACGAGCCATGCCATGATGTCATCATGATTTATAACACAGAGGTTGATACAAGCTGGAAAGAAATTCATCACAATATCGACTTAACTGTGAATTTTACAGTGTCTTTTTATGGCATCAGCTGCTTTATAACACAGAGCCTGGCGATGCTTCACCCTGCTCTCCGATATTACACCCCAGAATTATGGGTCAAGATTTAAGGTCACCGCGTCCAGCTGACACAAGCAGCTGGACGCGGGATTGCAAAATGATTTGAGATGTGTCGGCGTGAGGCGAGTGGAAAGTTTGATTTGTGAGGCGGTAAGGTGATGGAAAAACGCGGGACTAAGATCAGTCAAACTCTGAGGTCTCTGTGGATGTGAGCTGTTGTCCTCAACAGAGTCAGGGCCAATCCGGACACATGGCGTGTTGCAAAAGGATGAATTCAGGACACTGGGAAAAGCTCACGTTCTGAAGGGATGCTTTTAATAAATCATGGCTGTGTTTTGGGCACAACATGCAGTAAAACAATCCGAGTGACGTCTCCCGTTTCCCTTTAAAAGCATGGTGCACTTGGACATCGGTGGATTGCTGTTAAAACCTGCTCATACATGAGAGCAGACCGTCTGAATAAAATAAGAGTGATATTCTGCGCATGCAACTGACTTCAGACAAGGTTTTTTTTTTCGGTCAAAGGGTGAAATCAATTTCTGCTGCCTAAAGATAGCAACGCTCCAGCAATGCGCCACGTTTTAAGACCAACACTCCCACGGGTTGCAAGATGGATGCAAGTGCATTTTCTAATGAAACGGCGTCGGTGGGAGAGTTTGTAAGAAATGTGAAATCCATTTTACGAACAGAACATTTCACATAAATCACATGGAAATACGATAATGCAAATATCCCCAAACAGCACTGTGAATAATTTAGATTTGTAGCATAATCATAGCTTGTGATACAGATGCCAAGAGAGCAAAAATAACCTTTTTTGGAATAGGTACCCTCCATGTTTTTTCTGAGATTAGTAAAAGTAATATTCTCTGCATCTCTAAGGCTTGAAATAACCCTAAAGAAAGAGGCAACCACATGGCATTGGGTGTGCTCCACTTTCCGCTAGAATGGTTCCATTTGATGTTAGTGTCTTAAACACTCCTCTGGTGAATATTGGACTGCCTGACCATCCGCCCCCCCCCCCCCTCCCTCCCTTCTCCACACCCACCTCTGTTCATTCTTTTCTCGAAAATCCTTCTTCTTCTTCTTCTTCTTCTTCTTCTTCTTCTTCTTCTTCTTCTTCTTCTTCTTCTTCTTCTTCTTCTTCTTCTTCTTCTTCTTCTTCTTCTTCTTCTTCCCTCGCGGTACATAACCTCTGAGCCACTCTCGTGTTAAAACAAAAAGACAAAAAAATAAATCAATGGCAACATTTCCTGAGGAGACGTGTGGAAATAAAAACCTTTTACTGTGGTGTGACTGGGGTCTGTAGGGAATCAATTATTCATTGCACAGGCCAGCAGCCACAGACCTCCTGCTGCCCAAAGCAGTGCCGGGTTAGCAGCAGCAGCCAAGTCACAGACGATGCTGCTGACAAATAAACTGATTCAGATCCATGAAATAACATTTTACAGCACAAGCAACTGAGAGCCAAGGAGCTTTTTGTCTGGTCAGGATTCGTTTACTACATCGGACAAATGAAAGGTTTTCAAAGAATTATTCTGTCAGATGTTTGGTTTCATGTTATGTGGCGATTGGTGTACAGTTAATTTAGATTCACTGCCAGTAGACAGTGAGGCCATTTTCAGACATGAACTCCTTTGAGAAAATTGGGTCCTGACTTTGTCTTTAAGATGTGAAGCTTTTTGGAACATTTGTCGAGGAACGTCGTCTGGGCAGGACATCCCATTTTGGATCTCATTGTCTTTCCAATTCGACATCTTGAATGTTGAATTTTCAACATTTGTACGGCACCTCTTTTTCATCTGGAGAAACTCATATTTTTTGCACTTTCCATCACGTGTAAAATGTTAACAACGCGGCTACTCGCACTAGGGAGCTGGCAGGAAAAGGTTCTGGAAAAATGTCCTTTTCTACTCGGACATTTGTGTTCTCACATGCAACCCCTCTGGAAAGTTTAAGTAAAATATCTGGACTTCAGTGCGTGAAGGTGCCTTTAGTGAGCTTAGTATTAGGTCATGTTTTCGTGTGTTTATGTTGAGTTCATGGATACTGGCTGTAGCTTGATGTTTGACAGCTATGAGAGTGACGTCTCATCTAACTCCCGGTGATAGAGCGAATAAATCCAGAAGTATTTCTTTAACTCGGAGGAAGTGATATTGATTTATCACTCTACTCAGTTACGATGGTCCTTCAACCCTGAGTGTCACAAAATGAATCAGTATCAAGTCATATGAGAGGCTCACACTGTTCGGCGGAGGAGTCGACAGAAAAAATGGCAACGTTGGGAAGCATGTGTGTGTTTGTAAGAGTGTGTGTGTGAGAGCGAGATGGATGGAGAAGATGAGAGCAACAGCGGGCACTTGTCGGGGTTGGTGTGCGTTGACTCGACGTGTGCGTCCGTGCACGTTTCGGTTGACCTCCTCGTGTCTGCTCCAGTGTCTGTGCTGTCCACCTACCCACTGGGCGCCCACTAATGCAGCAGAGCTAATTGGTTTTTCCCTGAGCTGCTGCAGTGACTCACGCTGTGGCCCAATGTGAAGCCTCGCTGTTATTGACACCAGCCGACCCTCATTTATTTATGAGTCACTTATCTGCCAATAAACCTTTACACACACCGAGTTACCTGAAGTCAAACTGCGTCAGAACACGCAAATAAACCACTCATGTAACTTACTCAGACACTTTACATAAATTGTCAAATTCATATCTCTGACGGGTTCAAAATTCCGTCAAAATCAAAACTCATTGTTATTGTCCTTGTCATCGAAGGAGAATTTATGGCAGAGCTGTTGAGTGTGACACATAGATAGATAGATAGATAGATAGATAGATAGATAGATAGATAGATAGATAGATAGATAGATAGATAGATAGATAGATAGATAGATAGATAGATAGATAGATAGATAGATAGATAGATAGATAGATAGATAGATAGATAGATAGATAGATAGATAGATAGATAGATAGATAGATAGATAGATAGATAGATAGATAGATAGATAGATAGATAGATAGATAGATAGATAGATAGATAGATAGATAGATAGATAGATAGATAGATAGATAGATAGATAGATAGATAGATAGATAGATAGATAGATAGATAGATAGATAGATAGATAGACAGACAGATAGATAGATACTTTATTGATCCCAAGGGACAAAGCGCCATTCACCTGTTTATTTAAAGTTTGGTGAAGCTTGACTATAGGAACGTAGAATCCCGCACTGGAGAATCAGTTGTCGTGAATTCGCTCTTGTCGTTGATAATGTCATTAATGCTCCCAGCCGCCACAGCTATACCAGCTACTTATTTCAAATCTATAAATATTGAACCTAATGCATGTCCACATCGCACAATTTCCTTGGGCCATTACCAGTACAGATGCACAAATGAAGGCGATATGATGAATGGTTCTTGAGAAATGCGTCAAGGGAGAATTTATAGCAGAGCTGTTGCACTGGGTTGCATTTTAATTTTACAGTTGTACCTCTCAAATGGTCATTCAGTGTGACATATAATATTGTGACAGTGCTGGGAGCCATTTTGGTGCATAATGAGTTTTTCGAAGTCCTTCAACACACAACTTACTTGTAAATGAGCGTTTTCCCCTTGTATAACCCAGCTCATCACTTTGTTCTCGTCACGCGGCTCTGATGAATTGTTGCAGGGCCTGGCACAGTAGCACAGGGTGAGTGTGAAGGAGAGAGAGAGAGCGAGGCACCGTGCTGGCTGGATCAGTGCCGTCACCTGCTGCGGGGTAGAGAGCCACACTGAGAGGATAAAGATCTGCTTATGGGGTTTGCTCACTCTCTAATGATGCAGCAGTGGAGAATATGAAAACACATTAGCTAAAGAGCCCGTCACGATCTCTTGGCGGTGCTGCGTGTTGACTGAGCGTCTGTCCACAGCAAGCCGCCAGAAAAAAGAAAAGAAAAGAGCATGATGTGTGAAAGAAAAACACCATTTGTCACACTCATTAATAGGATGCAACACAAATCAAAGTTGTCATGCTTCAAAAAGTGCCGGTGCCAAAGGAAGACTTTCCACATCTTTAATGCAGCGTGAACTTGGCTGAGGAACGGACCAGAGACAAAAATAGAACTCTCCATAAAGAATTCAGATACATTGTGGGGCTATTTATAGCCCTCCCCCGACTCCATAATTAGGTTATTTGGAGTTAATTATATAATTAGCACTTTGATTTTGCCCCTATTAAGAAGCTGTGTCTGCTAAAACCTTTGAAATAACATTAGTGCAATTTAGGAATTTCAGATACAAAAATCAATCGTATTAAGGGGGAGTATGCTGATGGGGCTGAGGTAGTCACAGGCATATTTACAAGAAGGAACCTGCAGCAGAGTGTTGTAAAGTGGTCCTCGGCTTTGAAATCTATGTCACTAGAGTTGATACATATTTTATAAAGTGGACGTGCATCTCACCGACAGATTGCTCGGAAGGTTTGGGGGGGTTGCACCGAATGAAGAGGCCGACAACATCCCATAAGGAGTGTTGAACACATTGCTTATAAAATAAATCCCTCCGCATGGCTCCTCATGTCAGCAGAAACATTGTTTATCTGAGCCCATAAGCTAAATTCAAACTGTAAATTTCCGCAGAGATAAGAGAGGAAATGATTGCCTCATAAAGTGCCCACAAGCCGGGCATGTAGACAGAGAGCGAAGATAGTAGATTAACATTTCATGTCGACATAACGGAGTACAGAAGCAGATGAATGAGAGTAATGATGCAGTGAACGCAGACCATTATGTGGATGAGGAAAAGAGTAGAGGTCTTCCTGCTGCACGTGAAAGTCGATAGTTTACTGTCGGTGTGAACTGTAAAAACATGCAAATTTGGTGGAGACGGAAAAAAGAGCTGCAAGTGGAAAGCTACAGACACTGAATAAATTAAGAAGCGTGATGTTTGTGTGCCTATGTATTTCCATAGTTTTCATATACTGACATTTTCATCATTGATTGAAAAGGAAAAGAGATACTTGAGAATCTTAAGTGATTTCTTTTAGGATGTTTCACTAATACGCTAGGACAGTGCTTCCCAACTTGGGAAAATTATATTTAATATTTCATTTCATAATAGACATTTTATTTCATGACGTATATATATACAAAAAAAAAGGGATTTTACAGAAAAACTACTGAGTGGATTTTCACGAAACCTTTTTTCACTTTCTTTAACATTCCGAGAAAGAGTATTTTTCACAATTTTCCGCCTGAAGAATTCATGTATCTTGAAGACAAAAAAAGGCAAATTTAGGGAACCCATATGAATGAGTGTGTGAAATCTGATGCAGCTTTTCTAAATTGAAGGGGGGTGTCTGGCCCTGGCTGAAGTATGTGTGCTACTGAATGCCATTCAAGTTTTCTTTTTTTGAATTTTACTTTAGGACTCAAGTAAAGCACAGAAAATCATTCCCTAAATGCTGCTTTCATGCATTCATGTGCATAGAAATGCTGGTTTAGTTTGCATCTAATTACAGATTGAATTGAATTATTAATTTGAATAACCCATTCTAATTATATAAGACAATATGATCATATTATCATGGTACACTTCCATTTTAAAGTGCAATGATATAGGAATGATTGGATTTACTGTAACTCCAGCTTCTCAGCTCCACTTCCTGTTATTACAGTGTCATGACACATGATTACATTTTCCATCTGTCTTTAATGCCCCTCCCCCGCGTCTCAACACACCTTCTCTCCGCCTCTCTCCTTTCCCCTCTTTTATCAGGCGATAGCCTCGCAGGTCGATCCAGAGATAGACACGTTCCATCTATCCTCAGGCGCCTCAAGTGTTACACAATCAGCGGCACATTTGCAAACACACGCAAGAGACACATGTACACAGGAAAACATAAACATTGGCAGGAGGTGGGTTAACGTGCTCACTCTCGTCACGCCATCAGGACTTTTAGACCGTGAAGTCAGAGCAGGCATGTTGTGTGTTTGTTGTGTTGCCATCAGCTGAGCCGACATGAAACCATGACCCTGAATTCCCCTGTTGACCTTGATGATCTAATGGTTTAGGTGCTCGTTTAGCTGATTCTCCATTATTTCTAGTATTTACACACTTTGCTTCTAAGGATACAATCTTATATTTTAGGTTCAAATACCTATTATTATTATTAATGACATGTTCTCTTTACAGCATGCCATAGATGCGGTGAATGCAGGAGTGAGTCCCATCGGAGACACATCCTATAATTCCAGTTACTGGGACATGGGCAGTGCTTTCTTCTTTGCTGGAACTGTCATCACAACCATAGGTGAGTTTAAAATGCTCTAATACCAGTTAAATGTGATTAAATGCTGATGTATCCACACACTTTAGCCACGAAAATGTTTAGCTTCTGATTTACACTTTGCAATAAGGAACTTGGTGGGAAAGGGAAAAAAAACTTGTTATGTATGACATATTTTTAATAGCAATGATCCAACATTCAATATCAATTTCTTGAGATTTCTTTTTTGTTTTGTCTAAAACTGTTTCATCTAACAAAAGACGAGACAATATATGCAAGACTAGCTGGAATTAATAATGTTTTCAAAGGTATTGAAGCATTTAGAGATTAGGATTTGTCCCTTCAGGTTGTTAGAGGTGTTTTTTCTCAGTGTAAATCTATGATGTGTGATTGTTTCGCTCTTACCGTTGCTCTCAGGTGAGTTAAACAAATCCCTTTTCCCCACATAAGGTGATGTTTAATGATGCAAGGCAGAAACACTCTGGGATTTAACAACCGATCAACAACATCATCAAGGATTCTTACAAAACAAACAGGCAACACTGACACAGAGGATATTGTCAAGATGTTTGTCCTTTTTACTTCTTAAATTTGGATCTTGCTTTTATAAGAAAATCACATTATTCACAATATACGTATAATTGATCAAAGCTCTTTTTCTGTAGATACCTGTAAGCTTTGATCAAATGCGACCATTTACAATCAATGTGCAGTAGTTCCATTCCTGAGCCAGTTTTTGAAAATCAGAGCTAATGCATCAAAGTTTCAGTTCTGTCAAGCAGCTGCACAGACTGTACCTTCACTAAAATCACTGGAGGAACTCACTGTCACAGACCGGTTATTTTGGTTTGGTGCAGAGGTTTCAGTACCTCATGTACCGCTGAGCGTTGGCTTCAGTGGATTCATTTATTCCACAGCCCGGATAAAGAATGACCAAGAACGAAGACATCTAGCATAAATATACTCAAATGAATATAAACAAAAGAGATGTGATGTTGATGAGCTTGAGCGACAGGAGCATGGATGTAAACATGTGACAGTCAGGATATACAGGGCCCCACATGTGGAAATGGGAGGAATTGGGTAAAGAACAGTTTATGCTCTGCTCCCTGTCTCCTGGGCTCAGTCATTGTATCTCTGTCATTGCAGAGCCATAATTAATGTAATTTTCTCTAAGGGAACCTAATTATTGTCTCTCTTAAAGCTTATTTACCTCAGACCCCTTTTCCGAGAGCTGAAAGGTATATTGCATAAGAGCTTCAATTGATTATGTTGCATAAGAAAGTCTTGATTGTCTTCTTTTGCGTCTCACCGTAGTATTTATACCTCTCCCCCCTGTGCCACCATCCGCACCACATCCCCTCGGCCTTGTTTCACATCCTGGTTTCACCTCCTTATAATTTCATGTTCCTTTTCCTAATTCCTCCTCTTTTTCCTCTTCTTCATCAACTCTACAGGTTATGGAAACATAGCTCCAAGCACGGAAGGAGGGAAAATCTTCTGCATTCTTTATGCCATATTTGGCATTCCTCTGTTTGGCTTCTTGTTGGCGGGGATTGGGGACCAGCTCGGGACCATCTTTGTGAAAAGCATCTTGAGAGTAGAGCGGATATTCAGGGTGAGTCAAGTTTCACAGTGTAATGTATCACAGAGTGATCGCAGAACCCCGAGGCTGCACCACCGCTGCACAGAGAGCCGCTCACCTGTTTATTCAAAGTGCAGTGAAGCTCGAAATGGAGAATCAGTTGTCGTTGTCGTGAACTCATTGTTTATTGTGATCAACAACATTACTTCTGTTGAACTGCCTGAGCCACCACAGAGCGCTGGTCACCTGTTTAATTTAAGTTTATTCATATTGAGCTTATCTCTCATCTCTTGTCTAAATCGCAAAAGATTTGACACAGCACTTCCTTGGGCCTTTATGTGACGGAGCGGCTCCATCACTGACCGCCAGCGGTCTTCACACACGCGCACACAGTCACACACAGACCACACAGACCAAGTGTGAAGCCAATAAGATTAACGCTTCTTGAGATGTGTGTGCCACTTACAGACTGAGCTTTTTAATACTGTTAAAGCCCAAAGTCCGAAACGATTGTTTAACCATATCTGTATCGATATGTTTTATTAGACCATATAAGCTTTATTACACCATATTATATCTTATATATGGTCATATAAGGGCATTCACTCATTATTTTAACTTTCCCAGATTCATTCTAATTCTAGCTTGTACAATCTGTTATTCCTTTCAGCAAAAACACAAACAGATCAGTCAAACCAAGATCAGAGTGACCTCCACCATCCTCTTCATCCTGGCCGGCTGCATCGTCTTCGTCACTATCCCAGCTTTCTTCTTCAAACACATCGAGGGCTGGACCACGCTGGACGCCATCTACTTTGTAGTGATCACTCTCACCACGATTGGAATAGGAGACTATGTGGCAGGTAGACAGACGTGGAGCAGACGGTTGTTCTGTCATCACATGAAGATTTTACTATTTTTAACTTGAAGAACTTTCATATGACATTAATTCATTTTTTTCTCATCTCCAGGTGGAGACCGCAAGATCGACTATAAGCAGTGGTACAAGCCGCTGGTGTGGTTCTGGATCTTGGTGGGCTTAGCGTACTTTGCAGCCGTCCTCAGCATGATTGGAGACTGGCTTCGAGTGCTGTCTAAAAAGACCAAAGAGGAGGTGGGGCTCATTCAATTACACCTCTCAGTATTACATTAGAGAGGCAGAACGTAAAAGGTCACTCAGCTGCTGCCTCTCCTGCTCCGCGTGTCTGCCCTCTCATTTTGCACATTAATTGCTGTGATTAACGGACGGCTATTGTTTGAGGTGTTGCAGCTGTAGATGTTTCAGTGAGTCCAATCAGGACACACAGAGAGCTATCGATCTGCTAGAGTGGCAAAGTGATGTCAGGACTGAGCCTGTAGCTGTGGGGTTTGCCACTTTAGATGTAGTCCAAATGGAAAGTTGTATAAGAAAAGTACAAGGACAAGGCAGGTGAGATTATTTTAATTTATTCTCAATTTGAACAAATCTCACAGACCAGTGAGCCAAACCGCACTAGCTAACATGTTTCTAAAAAGCCATGAATATGGGCAGTGCCATGTCACATTTTTGGGGGTCGATACTGATAAAAGGGAGTCCAAATCTTCAGATACCGAAATAGCTGCTGATTTCCTCATCGACTAATTGATTTTGAATATAAAGATTGAAAAATGTAAAATCAAAACATAAATGCACATATGTTATTTTCTGCGTTTTTCAGTTTAATTTGGGGTCATTATTATGAAGGAGATCTAACACTGACAGTGGAAAGTCAAAGAATATTGAGAGACGGACAAACCCACTGTTGGTTTTAGTTTTTTTATGTGATTTGGTGACAATTAGAAAAATCCCCATCCTCATCCTGAAAACAATGATAATGTTTTTGACTGTACCCAATATCCCATTTCTCATCTTTTCCCTATTTCTCTGTTGTCACAGGTCGGGGAGATTAAAGCTCATGCGGCTGAATGGAAGGCGAATGTACGAGCAGAGTTCCGTGAAACGCGGCGGCGCCTGAGCGTTGAGATCCATGACAAGCTCCAGCGAGCCGCCACCATCCGCAGCATGGAGCGCCGTCAGCTCGGCCTGGAGCAGCGAGCGCTCTCTCTTGACATGCTGTCTCCGGAGAAGCGTGCCATGTTCGCCAGCCTGGACGCCGGCCGCTTCAAGACTTCATCCCAGGAGAGCATCGACACCAAGCTCAACAACCTGAGGCTGAAGGGGGCCTGTGAGTCGTACGAGCATCAGGGGAGCGGGCAGACACCACAGACAGCCTCTTCCTCGGAGGAGAACCTCGTCAACCTACGCTTCGGTTCCCTCACCAAACTGGGAAGACGAAACAAGAGCCGGGAGCTTCGGAGCAACATCACCGAAGATGTTCGCCGGGCGAGCGTTGGCATAAACACTGGCAGTGCCATGCTGGGGGAGGAGAGGACGGAGGAGGAGGAGGAGGAAGACGAGGAGCCACATGAGGAAAACGGAGAGAGGAAAGAGGGAAACGTCAGCATGACAAACCTGTCGCACTACTTGACGGAGCGCGCCAAGTTGAATGAGTTCATACCAGCACAGGCCAAAGACAGGGGGAACGATGAGGGGGGGAATGGACGAGCACTTCAGGTGTAGAGACAGAGAGAGTGAGGCAGAAACTCAGGCAGACTGAGAGATGTCCAGAAATGTGCCTTTCTGTTCCCCCATGCTTGGATTGGAACTGCTCCCAGGAGAAGTCAGTCGGCGTGCCATAGCCATGGGAAGAAAAACCCTGTTGCCAAAAACGAATACAACTGAGAAGAGGCTGTAGTTAAAATACCTCACTGCTTATATACTGTACAACGGGCTGCTGGGCGACTTGTCGGGACCTTCCCAGACGTCGGGCAGCGGTCAACTGCTCACGTTGAAACCGATTTTCCGTCAACGTGGACAGGACACGCAGAAAGCTCGAGCCATGTCACCCGTCTTCAAGAACATTATAGATCTCTGCTTTGTCATCTCGCGCTGTGGGAGCTATTTATAACTCGGCAGCCTGCTACGAAATAACAAACGGCGAGTGGGAGGTTGTGCTTCTGCCGGATCGATAGACAATACGAGCGTTTACCTCGCTGACAATTATTCCTACAAAGTGTGTGAAAATGTAGCCTGAGGGTTTAAAACAACTACACAAAATACTCATCTGGCTAGTGCATGGCTCTTGAAACACAACCACAGCAGTTAATTGACAGCTGTAATGATGTTTCTTCCTTTCTGTTGTAATCAAGTCACACAGCGCTGGAATTCACCCGTGAAAAGACACAGTTAATCACCTTTGGACACAAGATTGTCACATTGTATTTATTTTTTATTTTGTACATGACAAATGACAAATGAACGAATGTGATGCCTTTGATTTTGTACTCACCGCGCATGTCTGCATCTGTGTTTGTTCCTTTTCATATCAGACGAGCACTTGAGTTGTGTTTTCCATCGAGCTGTCAAATGTTTCTATTTCTGTTTTCTGAAACACGTCTTGTAGTTAATAACTCACTGACTATGACGTATTTCGCATTTCTTACAAAAACAGGTACTGACACTGGAGCCCTAATTTTACAGAATTATCAAATGTATCACAGGCGTAAACACACACACACACACACACACACACACACACACACACACACACACACACACACACACACACACACACACAAACACACACACACACACACACACACAAACACACACACTGGTTGTACTTGTAACCTGTTTAGCATTATTCTTTCAATGACCATGACCTGTGACGAGCTTAGCGACTATTTGTTGTGTACAGTTTATTTTATGAACAGATCACATTAAATGTAGTGAGTGCCTTTTTCCAGATAATAAACATGACAAATGAAATTTTAAGTAGTGGTAATTTTTGACTTTCCTCTGGTTTGGTGAAAAAGCATCACCCCATCAGTAGTGACGTGTATGTAAAGCCACAGCTGCTGCTCGGTGACGATGTTAGAAGACATATTTGTCGGAAGTACTTCATGAATAAGTTATTAAATGGAACAAGCTCATAGCTATTGAATAATTAATAACACACTTTATTGGCAAAGACAGAGACTATAGCTTCAACTTATGTAAACCCTTGTCATCCTCCACAAGAACATAAGGAATGGCCTTCTCAGCTGCCTGTTGCAACGCTTGTGTATTGACCCTGTGCCAGAGGACGGCCCATATCTGGTTCTAGGCTTCATTATTGTGTTAATTGCCATATCTTATAAATATGGGATAGGATACAAATTGGACATATACATTAATTGGCCCCTCGGTGAAAATTGGCCGGATTTAGAAAAATCCTTGATCCTCCACTGGCTCAAAGTATCTGTTTAAATAAACATTTGGCTTGAACTGGCCTAACTGCAGCAGCTACAGGGATTTCAGCCAATATTAAAGTCTCAATATATAAACCTATTGCAAGAAGCCATTTGCTGGAATAACTGTTTATAGGTTTTGATTTTAAAAATGAAAGAAGCGGATGGAATTAATAATAGTTTGAGAAAGTAGTGTGAAACCTGCTCCTACAGGACACAAGGAGGTTAAGACGACTTTTACTTTTCAGGTTTTGGCCCAAACACGTTTGTCCCCTTATTAAAATTTAATGGATTTGAATTTCACTTCTGATAAGTGGCCATGAAAAATTATGGTTCCTGTAAAAGTGACGAATTGAAAATAGTTAAATTTCACCTTTAGTTTAATGTAATTTAATCCTGCTGTGTAAAAAAATATGAAAATATTTAATGCTGCAATTGTCAATACAGTCAACGCTTATTAATGATCTCAGGTTCTACATCTATTTACTGCATTACTCACTATTTGTCCTTGTAAAAAAACAAGGTGATGAAAGGACAAACTGGAAATGATCTCAATTTACTGAAAACAATATGTCACCTTGTCTCGCATTAGTTTTATCCCATTAACCCCCCCATTCCTCAAAAAAGTTTATTCCAACCCAATTCATCAACTTACAATATCTCTGTGAATTTGCCTAGACACAGCTTTTGTGGGTTATTAAATGTCAGAACACACTTTTATGTAACCAACTCATGGCGTGTTGCAGGGTGCTGGAGCCCAAGGACTCCATCTGTGCACGTCTCGCTCGGAGCCACGGTCAGGTGCTCAACGTGTGTGTTGCACTGAGGAGAAGGAGCCAGCAGAAAGCACCACAGAAGGAATTAATCAGGGGGGCAGGCCAGTGTATGGGAGAGCTATAAATCCCATGCAATTGAAAGGGTGTGTGTGTGTGTGTGTGTGTGTGTGTGTGTGTGTGTGTGTGTGTGTGTGTGTGTGTGTGTGTGTGGAGCTTCCCTTCAAGGTGGAAGTGACCTCAACCTGCCTCCACCCTGCTCCTCCTCCTCCTCCTCTCTGTCTCTGTCGTCTGTCCATCACTATCTCCCTATCTCTTTACCCTCAGCTCCATTTCTCCCCCACACACTATGAAACACCGGGGGGGTTTTATGCTCTCAGGTTGTTCTTAATTAGTTTTTTACTCTATTTGTGTGGTCGTCATTGTAGTCATGTCAATCTGATTCATTTATACGGACGTGAAAATGCTCAAAAAGTAATAACATGACACCAATTGCATTAATATCCACATTTACAAAAGAAAAGATTACTTTTATTTATTTTTTGCCCCTTTTCATATTGAAGCATTCAATATAACATGGTATACAGGGTTTATATAAGTTAAAAAAGTTTAGGAATCGCAATATCTGATACTACTCACAGACCTACATGTGGTACAGTGCTGGAAACGAGTTGGGAATTACTACAATACCAGAATAACTATCCATATGTGGATGATCTCTGGGGCTCAGCACGTAGAGAGGGTCGTCCACTAACCAGAAGGTCTGCGCCCTGATCCCTGGCTCCTCCAGTCTGGGTGCATCCTTGGGCGAGACACTGAACCCCAGGTTTCCCCTGACGACAGCTCCGCCAGAATATAAATGATTTGTGGTAGAAAAACTGCTGCATTAATGTGAGTGAATCGGTAAATGTGACTTGTAGTAAACAGTTGTTTCACTTGTCATTAAGACTATAGAAGTGTTATATAAATACATGTGTCTAATTACCATTTTATATATCCAAAAATGTGGATGGGCACAATATTATTGTCGGGTTGGGACCAGGGTTTGAGGTAAATAGTCAAATCATAAATCTGCAGGGTTCAATGAAACAACACCAACCATTGTATTAAATCCCAAATCATGCAGTTTACCATGTTATGTGTTTTATTTAAATTAAACAAGATAATTTGGCTAAAAGAAAGATGTTTTCTAACAGAACCACCCTCCATATCCCTTGAGAATATCATTGACAATGACTGCACTTCAACACCAAGCCACTAGGATGCGCTGTACAATATAGCGTACAAACTATGCAGGTTGAAAGCGTGCAAGCAGCAAACATGAATACATATGGAAGAGGAAGTAATTTGTGACAGCCAGCAAAATATATTGATCGGCAAATTGGGAAAAAAAGGCAGCGGCTGCAAGCCTGGCTAGTTTCGGGTAGTTTAAAGATGCAAAAAGACAAGAAACACCCCTGCTAACATATTTTATATAACATAATCAGATATAACATTAACATTTTAAATGTAACACTGTTAAACAAATCGATCCAGACTCTGTTTCCATGTGTTCACTTGGCAGGCGGCTCCCAAATCGACTTCCCTCTTCACATAATCAGCGCCTGCTTGACAATCTGCACAAGTTGTTCCTCTTCCTGCTTTCTCCCTTTGCTTTTTATAGTTGTGTGGGTTTTCACGTGGAACCATCTATCCCCTGTGGTCCTCTGCAGCCGGCATCTGCAAAATGAATGTTAATATGCAACAGAAAAAAAACGAAGTGTTCTTTCATCCATCTGGACTTCATCTGAATCATGAAGCTCTGCCAAGACATGATGAGTAAAGGACAAAACTGAGCGTTCCTGGTGCAAAGCTGCATTTCTTCAGGTGTCAGTTGAGGAAACCTTTCTCCCATTAGAGAGCTGTGCACTTTATCCAGGGGGCGCTGGAGAAACTCAAATTCATCCATCAAGTGCAGGGGGGTGGGGGGCAACCAATTTCACTCCCTGCTCCGAATAGATCAGTTGCTCATGTTCAGTTGCTCATGTTCAGTTCTCTTTAATGTGGTTGAAAAGGCCCATGAATCACCTGGGAGGAGAGTGCACTATGTGGGGTTAACTCAATCTCTATTTTTAGTTTTTTTGTTAGTCACAACACTTACATATCACAGCTTTGTGGTGCAGCTCATACAGAGAGTGAACTGGTCTTCTTCTTGTTATTTTAAGATCTCAAGTGATCTCAACTGAGGAGTTTCTCTTTACTGATCTTTGACTTCCAAAACAACGTGACTCACCGAGCGTGTTGCTTCAAAATTCAAAGTTGAGGAAGTGCTTTTGTTTTTTTAGGGTAATCGCAAAGGCTGAAATGATGCAAGAAGGAAAATGCGAAAAAAAACAGTTGCATGATACGAAGGTGAATAAATAAAGTTTTCAGCCCTGGCTTGATTTTACCACTGGAAGACGAAAAAGATCAAATCACTTATCGTAAGATAAGTACTATTACTATACAAAATATTTTATTAAATTAAGATTTCTATTCACATTAAAGCTTTAAATACAATTAATCAATTTAGCAAGTTATGTTGAAAACAAAAACAGGTTTGAGATAATTCAGCTTCTTGTTTATGAAGCTATATCCTTCCATCCCTCCCTCCCTGCCTCCATCCATCCATCCATCCACATATCCATTCATCTATCCATCCATCCATCTGCAGGCCTGATCTTATTTAACCCTGACTACTCAAGCACTTCTTGTTGCTTCCGCTTTGCCACAGTTATTAGATTAAAAACATTTTAAACTTTCACTCCAGATATTAAATGTATTGTTCCGTGTTTTTATTGAGCCTTTTAATAATATGAGCTACAGACAAGTCGTTTCCCCACTTTCAGTCTGATGATGAGGCTGTTTCCAGAACAAGTAGCTGATGAGGGGAAAGTGTGAAAGTGCTGCGGGCGACAGGAAGGATGTTGAAGAAGAAGAAGAAAAAACTTTGGACGGAGTGTCAGACGCTTGCCTTGAGGACCCAGCGTGTTTGACATCGAATACAACATGAGGAATATGGGAAATTTGCCTGACAATGTGTCTGGCAGTGAAGATACTGGAGTGAAGAGAGATACTAAAGGTGTGACAGAAATTTAAGCATCACAGCTCCTTCTAATAACAAAAGCTAGAATAAATTGAAATCAGGGAATGTGTTACAATAAAAGTGCATTTTAAGCTTTGATTTTAAGGAAACATACGGACACCGCCTGTTCATCAGTAGATAAACAGACATTTGCTGGATTATCCTCCACATTGTTGGAGATTTAAAGGAGCAACATGTGCAATATACCTTCAGAGCTCAATATGACGATAACAGAGTCTAACTTTGGCCACACAGAGGCTTAAGATGCAACGTTTATCTGGTATGGCAAGAAAACTAAATCACCCAACATGGAGAAATATACAGTACAAAGAATAAAGGTTTCACACAAGGGAAAATTAGAAGACAAATAAAATAAAATAGTTAGACATCAACATTAGTTTGTAGTTTAGAACTGGTTGAATTACAAAGATATTACATATTCCGGTATTTTTAAAGGCTCTCTCCTCTTCAGAGACCAAATATATATCTGTTATTATTGCTAAGTCACAGAAAATGAAAGAAACTAACTACTAACAAGTACTAAATCAATCCATAAGCTAAATATATACATCTCTCTATGTATTAAAGTATTCATTCCTATCTTTATTTATTATTTAATTTAATTGATACGAATAATGTCAAAACAGCATGAAAGAAAATATTTTGTGTTATTTTTGTCCTGCAACAAATCTACTTCATAGTTGGAGATTAGAAGTAGCTGAATCTAAATAAAGCTCTATTGACGCTTGATCTATTCTTGAAACAACTGTAGTAAATACAATACAACTACACTGAGTCTATTATGTAATGTGGTTACCTCACAGCCCCACACTGCTATATTTGTCCATCTGTTTCCTTTTTTAGCCCATGAGTGTATTTGAAGCTGATTCTTCTCTGTGGCACGTGTGTGTGGACGTTACCCTGAGAGTTGCCGGAGTTTTCATCTGCCAACACCCAGCACCAGTCCCTGATGCCAGGGATCGGTTTAGGTTGATAATGTTTTACATGAGCAGGATCCTTTAAAAACAAGATAACAAGAATATTCAGCTTGAGATGTCATGAATCCCCTCTGAACACACATCCTGTTCCGGTTACATGTGTGTGTACACAGTCAGATCCCCAATGTTGATTTGTGTCCCATTCATTCGCCTGAGAGGGAACAGGCTCTCTCACAGACTCTGCCAACATCCTGGTAGACGCTGCTATTCACGGACCAAACCTGTTGATCCTCTTGTTATCTTCATCTGCGTTCGTACTCCACATGTAAAGACACCTGTCTGTTTCGCAGCCAAGGACAGCGCAAGGTGAGGGGATGAATATTCATTAGGGGTCCTTTATGGCCCCTTAGGTTCTGCTGAGGCAGGTTATTCAGGTGAGGCATATTATCTGACATGGATGGATGAATGGATGGATGGGAGAGAGAGGCGGACTCACATGGACGAGCACATGTCCTTTCCAGCCAGTGTTGTCATTGAAGCATGAAGGCAAAATGAGTAGTGTCACGTATTCTTCATACCGGAGGTAATAAAACGTGAGACGCAGACTATAGCCAGGTTCTTCATCTCTGAGGTTGTCATGGAATTCTATATGAATAAAGATCAAGAATACACTTTAAATGTCATGTATTTTTCACAGGGACACTCTGGGGACTCGCTTACAAACTGGGGACATTAATGTCCCCGCAAGGTTAAACTTTCCTATGGTCAAACTGTGTGTGCCTTTGTACATTTTTACACGTGTGTGTGTGCGTGTGTGTGTGTGTGTTTGTGTGTTTTCTTCTTAGAGTTGATAACCAATTCTGAGGTTATCAGATTATTATCAAAAAGAAATGATGATTACAAAGGAACAATTAAATTAGATAAAGCTATTTGCTATTAGGAAACACTACTAATTATGTGATAAAAGATTTTTTGTGATAGTTACATAAAATATATTTTTAATTGAAATTATAAATTTTTTCCAATGTCATCTGTGTAGATAGCTTGCTTTACTTCCATAACTGTCCACTAGAGAGCTTCAGATATCCATATTTACCATTTTGTACAGGAAGTATTTTTTAAATATGATGCACACTTATCTGACCAAAAACACAAGTAGCGGTTTGAAGTGGTCCAATCATTAAAGCCATATTGTTTACCTTTAATCCAATGATTATATTTGCATTAAAACCCTTCATTGCCATTGGGCCTCATCGGGGGAGGTTTCACACGACAGAACGGGGATGTTGACGTAGTTCACACTCCGCCCTGCATGGCTCAGTGTTCGAGAAAGTGGTAATAAAGGTGCCAAAGTTAATAAAGCATCTCGATAAAGATGTACGGCACATGCAAAGTAAACTGTCAGTACGTACATGCAGAGGGTGGACAAATTAACTCTTGCATTCACACTGAACTGCAATTGATTAGCTTTGTGGTAATAAATCCTAACGGCAAGCACTGGTTTAAAGACGTCTCTTGTGGGGGTGCATGACGTTCCTGTCAGCCCCCTCCAATACATTAACACATCTGCATAACATCTGCCAGATCTAATGATAAGACAATGCATTTATTCTACTAACAAGCACTGCTTATGTGGATACGTTTTTCCAGTGTTGTCCTTGAAACTATTAAAATATATAAGTGAGCCACACCACTGCAATGGATTATCTGTTCCTTGGATACAATGAAGACTGGCACTGCTACTAATTTTCAGATAGTTACAAACATACTGTCTTCATGCTGTTATATTGAATAGAGAACAAGACGTTTATTTTTATTGATAAGCATACATAAAACAAACACGTACATAAATAACCAAACACTTTACTTGTGACGTCCATTTTTAAATTAGCTCGACATCACTGTGTACACAACCATAAATACTAAGATAATCTCTATAATCAAAATGATTATAATGGTGACGTCCACGCCGGCGGCACCTATAAGAGCAACAATAGCAGCAATAATAAAGATAACTGTGACAGTAGGATATTATCATCAATAATTACATATAACAAAATATCCAACAAATCACCATTTACTCCTGTTTGAGTTGTGGTTGTTAAAAACTCCACCTTTTCATCAGAAGGAAATTAATTTTCAGACTCACCTGCTTGAGTTTTAACTATAAAATCCTGTTTTTTGATGAAGAGTAGACACAATATCTTTATTACTTTACATCTCTATTCTTAGCTTCTGCAACTAGATGTCTCATTATTATCATGGTCTATCCTGCATCAACTCTACACTACACCCTCATGTTTGCTTCTCTTCTTTCCCTGGAAGAAGAGCACGACCTGATTAACGTTCTTCTGTCCTGTTCTCGTGATGAAGCAGTAGAGCAGTGGGTCTGCCAGGCAGTTGAGGGTGGAGATGGCAAGGCTAATTTTGTAGGGATAGATGAACCAGGCAACATAAGAGCAGTGATACACCAGCGCTCGGAGCAGCATCATGATGTGGATGGGTCCAAAGCAGAACAAGAGGCAGAGTAGAACCACTGTCAGCAGCCGGGAAATCCGTTTACGCTCCTGTTCCTCTGTGGCCTTGTTGGACTTCACTGCCGTGCAGATGCCCCAGGTGGAAAACACCACCAGGAGAACAGGAACTACAAACCCCAGGCAGAAGCGCAGCAAGTTTGGGCGAGCCATATTCTCTGAGGGCAGGAGGAAGACGTCAAAGCACACGGAAGACTCGTTGTTTTGCAGGTACGAGTCCTCCAACGTGATGGTGGCGGCATTGAAACAGATCACCAGCACCCAAATGGCAACGCTCACCGCTGCTGCAGAGCCCACTTTCCTCAAGGAGGCAAACTTTAGCGGGTGGACCACTGCCAGGTAGCGGTCGATGGCGACGCAGCAGAGGAAAGCGTCGCTGGTGTAGAAGTTGGTGAAGAGAGAGTAGACGGAGAGCAAACACACATAACCCCCGTGGGCCCAGACCCCCTGCCACAGGAAGTCCAGCCACAGAGACAAACCCACAGTGAAGGTCAGGTCACTCAGGGCCAGGTTGAACAGGTACACACCGAACTCATTCTTCTGTCTAATGTGCTGCCATGACACGTAGAGGGAGAAGGCGTTGGACGGGATTGCGGAGATGATGATGGCAATGTAGAAAAATAGGAAAGACCTCCTCCCGAATTGGGTGTCGGGCAAGGCACAGTCTGAGTGATTGGCGACCAGGGTGAAGTTGTCCATTACAGATGTAAGGTTTATACGTTCTCACCTTGTGGAGAAACAAAGAGCGAAATGAGACAGAGCTACAGCAGTGGAGTTGAATATGTAACATTTTAAGATAAAAGGGCTATCGCACCAATTTGTACACTTTTTTAGGTTAATTGGTTGGTTTGATTGTTTGTGAGCAAGATCTCACAAACACTACTGAGCAGATTTCCATGAAACTTGGTGGAAGGATATGGTAGGCATCAGAAAAAAAAAACCCCATTCAATTTAGGTGCAGCTGAATTCAGGAATTGTATTTAACTTTCTTTAACATAGTGAGATAATTTTTTTATTTATTTTTTTACTTTTCTTCGATTTCATAGGGAATATTTCATGGACCTTATTGAAAACCTCGGACACGTTTATCTATGTAATTTGGTGCAGATTGATTGAATTGACTAGTTTCAGATTCTAGTTAAATACTGCAATTGATATTTTCAAAATACTGACTTATATTGACCAACTAAATTATCAATTTAAGCAAACAATCGTGATCATGAACGGAATATTTTACTACTGGAAGTTCAGCATTTCTGTGTTTGTATTTTGTGACTTATAAGCTGACATACATAACAGAACCAATATATCTGCAATAAGTTACTATTGACAAACGTATTGACCCAACAGTTCGTCAGTCTCGCTCTTCCATTTGAAAACAGAAACAATCATTTATTCGATAGAAGCTTTGACCTGGATGCATCATAGGAAATGTAGTATCCAGTGAATCTGGAGCTTGCAGTGTTTAAAAGTTATTTAATATATATATTTAAACCTCTGCTGGCTTGATTTTTATAAGAAAATTGTGTCCCTGTGAATGAAGGAAAGTGAAAGTTCATTTGATCTAATGGATGACAATTACAGTTCAACATTCTCATAAAGTTTTGAGATTTGTTTCCACTCATTTAGTTTATTTCAGTCAATGTCTAAAATGTCAACCTACGTATTTAACTAAACTTTAAGCATCATCCATCAACACAAGTACTTTATAAAGTTCTTACAAGGAAGAGCATGGACTTAATTCAAATTTAGGAACAAATAAATCATAAAGTTCAACTCACTGTGGTTTCAGCCGAGGTTTCTTTTCCAGATTCTGTTCAAAAAAGTTCATCAACAAAATGGAAACATGAACACCGATGGAGATATTCAGTTGTCTTGACTTCTTCAGCCTAATCAGATGTTTCAAAGAAACAGGAAGAGTCTGAGACCGCCTCCTCATCCCCCCTGACTACCGGGTGTCATTTACTAGGTGATAGGCCATGACAGAACAAACTGCTTTGGGACCACATGGGAGATTTAATTTGAGTCTATACGAGGCCGCTCGTCTTTATGTTTGTTGAGTCAATAAAGAGAGGGTGATGTTGGTTATTGCCTGATAACGGAAGTTTTTCCATTAGCATAGTTATGTTGCTACAGCTGGTTGTTATGTGTGTTATAACTATGGGCTCTTACAGAACATTTTGTAATGAGTCTGTCTTAAAAACTACACTCATATTCTCCCTTGTTAAACCAATTGTGTAAAAATACAATTTGTATTGGTTTTTCTAACAAATAGAAAGGAAGAAAAAATAGAAGAGAACATTTAAATTGTTATCTACATACCAATACAAATACCTACACAGTGTGTGAATCAATGCATAGCTCAATATATAAAGAAAATTATTCAATAGGATGACTGTGTGAGGGAAAAAGGCATTTAACAAACAATGTCAATTATGACTGTCCACAATCGACGTTCCTCATCAGAGAGATTGAGTGTTAATCAAAGCAATAAGTAAATAATGAAGCAAATATACTCTCAGTATAAAGTCAATATGAGATCTTCAATGTTTTGTATCAAATACCTTCTTTGTGTTTGTATACTGTAGCTATGGCTCAGTATACACTCTACATTGAATCCCAGAGTGCACTTAAAGGACCAATAACCATTTCAATGTACATAAAGAGCATGTCAGAATTGTATTTAAAAAGATTCAAGAATAGCCTTTAATGCAGTAATGGACCAGGACAGTCAGAACGATTCTGTGATTCAATGTAAATAAGAAAAAATCTATTCACAAATAAGTGCAAACATTGTAGAGTTTATATTATCCAATAAAATGTCAACACTGTGAGTATATCAATGTTTAGTTTCCTCCACACCTATTATATCACACTCAAAATCAAATAATACTTTAGCTTTTATTTTCTTTTGCAATTACTGTGTAAAAACAAAACCTACAAACAATTCAGTTGTCAGAAAACTGACTGAACTCTACAATTATTCCCTCCACCACATAAAAACTCCCCTGCTTTTCTCACGAGCTTTCATAATCTCTTTCTAAACACTCCCACTGATTAAACACTATATCATACGATCCTCTGCATGGTTTATGGTTTGTTGGCAACTGTGACCATTTATGGATCTTTGAGCCTTGTGGCCCAGGTGCAGGCTGCAGGGCTCCAGTGTGGCCCTGTGCACAACGCACAACAGTCTTTATACTACAATCTAGTGTTTGATTAGAAGCAGGAACAACAGATGTCTTTCTTCCCTGCTCTTTGGTTGCTCAGAGCAAAAAGCTCAGATATAGACAGGTACCAATAAACCCAGGCAGATCCGCTTGAGCCTTTGCTCCTTCATCAAGCAACGTGAGGAGAAAGCTTGCAGCGCCTCTCTGTGGTCAAGTGCGCGGATTGCAGTCCCTAAAGCTTACAATGAAGAAAATAAACTAGGAAGCCAATACATGTGCTGATCCATGATGCCGGAGGTAGATATTGTCCAGTTTATTGGGTTTAGCAGTGCTGAGTCCATCCTTACATGATGATGATGACGGATGTAAAAAGCAACAAAAAGCTCTGTGCTGTGTTGACCTCAGATTTGAGTTTAGTGATGCAAATAGCTCTTGGTGGGAAATTCAAAAAATGTCAAAAATTCTGAAAGTTGTGTAGCACCAAATTTAAAAGTCTACTCTGCTCGACTTGTGTAGAAAGCTAAATCTCCCAACTTTGATTGTAAAATCAATCTTAGCATTCAGAATTATATTTGATTGATCATCTAATGACCCACCTAGATTTGTCTTATGGTCCTTTAAAATCTCTATATTTTTATGACTTAAACATCTGCAGAAAAAGTGGCTCAGACTTAATTTAAAGCACCAAAACACAATGATGATGAATACCATAACATTTAAACAGCTTTCCTTTTACATTGTACAGTACATTGTAGTACTGGAACAAACCAGTGACGGACAGTTAGTCATCATAATATACTGGAATGAGGTTTCCAGGAACTTCCGAACATCATGTTATTCGGTGTGATCGTGGTGCAGAGAAGGATTGTGTTTGTTCAGATTGGTTTCATCAAGAGAAAAGAAATGTCAGGCACAGAAATTAGTAGAAGTCGAAGGATGATCCTGTTCTTGTTTATATTAAAAAGCCTTTTTTATCATTGTTGAGGCCTGGTGTTTTTTTTATTTCCTAAAAATTACTTTCATCCCTGCAAACCAAATATAAAGTCTTATTCAGTCTTAGATATCTGCCCGCTCCGATCTGTGCAACACCGAGTCTGCTCTAATAAATAAATGATTTGATTATCTCAAAGTCTCATTTTTCTGCTTTTTTACAAGAGGGATAGTTTGAACATGTGTAACCCTGGAAGTCAGTTGAATATTTCAGCAGAAATATGTAGTTTTGACACATTTGACACATTTCAACAAATACAGTTTGTTACCAGGAGATGTTCTCTTCAGGAAAAACAAGGTTCAGCCTTACTACACTAAGTTGAGAGTGATACTATTCTATGATGGGTTGAAACAAATAAACTCACCTCCGAGCCCAAGAGCATTAAAAGAGTTCTCCACTGACTGGGGCGGCTGTGGCTCTGGGGGAAGAGCAGGTGATCCACTAATCAGAGGGTAGATGGTTTGAGTCCCAGCTCCTCCAGTGTGTATTCCAAAGTGTCCTTGGCCAAGATACTAACCAAATGGCCTCTGGTGGCTGTGCTGGCATAACGCTCTATAAATATGTCTGTCCAAATATGATTATACAGAGCACTCACAATGACAATAAAGGCTTACTGATTTCTGGATATGGCTTTGTACTTTAAAGAGCTGTGAGTGCAATACAAATACAGTCCTTTCACTATAGATCGTTCCCCTGGCATAGTACTAAACCTCATTAATATCGTTGGATCGTGTTGGACACATTCTCCTGGCTTCAAGCTTCTTGCCACAAGCCAAGATAAACTCCATCTCGTTTGCAATAACTGATTTAATCACGATATTCAAAGCATACTTCTTAGCTGTGGGCCTATATGTAGACTTTTATCTGAGGGGGCCTCTTCATTAGAGATTCATTTTAAATGCAGTTTGATTTGTTTTGACATTCTCTGCTGGGAAACAAGACTCACTGACACAGGAGCAGCTATCAGGCTTAATAAGCAGGGAATGGGAGGAATGGGAGGGGTCATTCTGCCTTTATTAGACTGTAACAAAAGTGATGAGACAGAGGTTCAGGGTTCACTTAATTAAATTGTGGACTTTTTAAGACCTTTTTAATACCAGGTAGAATATGATTTAATACGTGTTTCATAGTCAGGCCATCAAACGTATATGATGAAAAACCTGGAGGGATGACATTAAGACAATCATTTTAAAGATGGTTAATTAAACTACACGTGTAGGCAGCAAAAATATATATGTATGGATTTCCCAATGAAAAATAATTCTTCTATAAAACGCACTAAAATATTTTTCTAAAATGAACCCATGAAAATGCAACAATAATTCCTTGTTACTAACATTAGTGACAGTTCTTGCAAAAAGGGCACAAACTGAAATATTAATGTTTTCCAAAGATTTTTAGCTGAAAAAGTAAATGGACAAGAAGTTCAGATCCACTAAATTTAACAACAGAAGGTTATAGCAGCTGTCATTACCACTTGGTGAGGGCAGAAATTGCTGGTGTACGTGCTCTGGAGGAAATTAAACCCACTGACCAGTTTCTAGCCGTGGTCACACAAACATCTCAAATTCTTCATTTAAGTAAAGAATGTGGCACGATGGACTTACTTCCTGTCTGGAATAAATATCTCCTCATTCACTTTGCAGGGACTCAAATCTGAACTAGTGGAACGTGTGAAAATGAACCTGAGGTAGAGGGTGGGCTAACATCTCGTTAAGGAAGCGCTGATTGATGGGATTCATGTCTGTGCACCTGCATGTTGAACGAATGCAAGCAGTGGAGTTATTGCTGGCACAGACAACAAAGACCAAATATCTTTTTCACAGAAGATTGTGGAAAAACTTGGGTGTGCATTGAATTAAAATTTTTAAAAAGCTGAAATATATTTAGCTTCTCCAGTTTCAGGGTTTAGGGAGAACAGTGAAATGGGCAAAAATCATTTTCAACTAATCTATGCTGACAACACATGGAATTAAAATACTGACACAACTCCCACAACTCAAAGTAACCTCCCTTTAAATTCCTGAATGAAAGATGCGGCAACAACATAAAACATGGACCCTCCCTCTGTGAAATAAATTTGTTCTTTTCCAAGAATGTCGCAGGGATATAAAGTCGTAATACGGCGGGGAAATGACGTGATCACAGCAGTGAGTGGGGATAAACAAAGTTAAACCAGGTCAAAACAAGGCCTCACAGTAGATTAATGACATGAAATAACTGGATGTCAGGTCGGATCATACAACAGACAAACAGGAACATACAACAGGCTTAACAGAGATACACAAGGATACTGTAGATTATCTTTTATTTTGTTAATCCAATTTGTTAGTATGAAAACAAGGGCTAAACAATTCATTTTAAACATGACAGGCCTAATCCTAAAACGTTTGCTGTAAAATGTTTGTTTGGCATCATTTGTTTCTAGTTTAGCTAAAAAGAGAGAGAGAGAACAGCCAATTTAATAATTTTGTCATTATAGCACCAATTTTAACATGCTGGTATGGTAACACACACACACACATACAATTTTATCTACACTAACATGAGCGTATCTCAAAATAGCTAATGATGACAGAATTGCAGTCAGTGTTCTCTAATGACGTGGAGATATCTGGGTCGGGCTTGATGATAGTCAGTGAATCTCCAAGGACAAGAGTCTTTTTCTGGTGATTATAATCATACAAATGTTTTGCACCCACTGACTTGGTGAAATTGATTGTTGGCCAAACCTTGTGCCCTTAGTTAATGTTGCTGCGCCTGTCCAACTTTCCTTTAATAATCCATGGATGCTTGCCATAGAATATTTGGAAAAGCACCACAATGGTGATAGTTATGATTCATTACAGGCAAGTTTTAAAAGAGAAAGTGAACAAGCTCAGTAGGAAAACTTCCTCTGAGTCACAAAGCTGCTACTGTAAACTCCTGAATCAAAAGGGACAGGTTCTCCTGGACTGGATTTACCTAAATGTAACCTGTAGTTATAGTAGTAGATAGGCTACATGTGATCAAAGTGATGTTATCAGATTATTAAGAATATCATGATATCCATGAAATAATCAAAAATGCTTCTATTATTCCTGCAAACCAAATATGAAGTTGCTGTCGTCTGCGTAAAAGTCATCACCTCATATCTGAAGAAGTCAACGTGAATAGATAAATTCATTAATTAGGTCAGTTGTTTTTAAGAACAGGTCCCTGTATGCCTTACTTTGTGCTTTCAAAATCAGTATTTATATTCATTAAGGAAGATTGTGTATTCCCTTGAGTTGCTTATAGAAAGTTCTCCAGTAATACACAAAAATCAAGTGATGAATGAAGATACTGTCAAGAGAAACTGCAGTAAACTTTCATTCCACAGTATCAGGTGAATTGAGAATTCAATAGTACACAAAGTACATGGTTGAACATTCTTCTATATGAGCCTACTGTGTGGCAAAAGACGAATTTAAATAGTATTTAAAATAAATAAAGTTTTGGGTTTCTCATTAAAATACACAAGTCATTTCCCCTACATATTACATCCATTATTGTGTACATAAAAGCACAGTATTAAATATCCCTTGATAATGCTCTTTACCCACATTATCATAAGTATCAATGAATATGAGTCATATCATGTCTGTTGTATCATTTCACCCATTAGCAGCATAGGTAAGGATCACATCTGATCTTATTTATGGAAAATTACCACAGGCTTAATTTGCTCCGCTCTGTTAATGTAAGTGGACACAACAGAGCGTTGATACGTGGTCTGATCTGATCCTCTGTGACGATGCCTTCTCCTCCTGTAGATGGCGATAACTTTCCTCCTAAAGTACTGCCCTGAGAACACATACAGCAGTGGGTTGAGGGCACTGTTGAGAAAGGCCAGATACACTGAAACCTGACCTCCTATATCGAGAGTGTGAAACCACAGCGCCTCGTCCAACACCTGGAAGTCACACAGGGTGTCGAGGAGGGTGATTATCTGGAAGGGGCCCCAACAAAGTAAGAAGAGCAGTGTGACAGAATACACAAGTACTGTGGCCTTTTTATCAACAGCGTCATGAAAACCTACACTCTCCCTCCTCTGAGCTAAAGCATTGATGATGTTTCCACTGCTGAACACAATGATCAGAACAGGCAGGGCAAAGCCAACAATGTTCATCAGGATCTGATGAGCAAACTTCCAAGAGATATCATGGGAGTAATCCAGTACACAGGACGTTGTCTGGAAGTCCTCGATGAATTTTACCTTTCTGTGAATCATGGTCGGAGTACTCAGTAGAAGTCCTAATATCCACAGGATGAGGCAGGCCACCTTGGCATAACGTGTCCGTCTCAGCCACCTGGCCTTCATTGTCTGTACGAGGGCTAGGTAGCGGTCAATGCTAATCATGACCATGGTGTAGATGCTGGTGTAGAAATTGATGATGATGATGGAGTTGACCAGCTTGCATAAGGTGTCTCCATACGGCCAGTTATAGCCGTTGAGTATGTTTATTGCCCAGAAAGGAAGGCCACAGAGCAGAATGAAGTCGGCCAGTGCCAGGTTGCCCAGATAGATCTCTGCTACAGTCAGTCGATCCCTTTGGGCTACAAACACTGCCAGGACAAAGCCGTTAAAGAGAAGACCTATCAGGCACAGGATGAAGATGTAGGGGGGAACGACAGTCCGGACAACCTCCCACTCTTCCGAGGTTGGAGACTCTGATGGACCCACTGGCAGGGACGTGGTGCTGTATTCAGACCAAATTGCCGCCACAGAAGTAAGCTTCATTGGCTCCATGGGCTTGGAAACAAAATTCAGAACTCATCATTAAAATGCTATAGTTGGATTCAGAAGACACACAGAAAACTGCTGTCTTACCTATTTCTTTCGCTGCATGTCTGGAACTTCTACGTTGTTTAATGTTTTCATGCGACACCTTAACCTTCAAATTATCTACAATTTAATTGCTAAACAACTAACTAAATTTCAAAGAGACCCTTTAGAAAGAAAGGACAGACATTGAGAAGTCCTTACCGTGTGTTTCCTGAAAATATTCCCAAAGGCTTAAGTCAAGAGACACGTCTGGAACATCTGTGTACACTGAGCCCCTGGTGAAAGTATACGGCAAGTCAGAAGGGAGATGTGCTCCGAGCGGGTTTGTATACAGTTGCATTCTTCAACACTTGGCCAAGGAGTCAAATACATCAACTTGTTTACGAAAGAGTCACATTTTTGGTCCCTGCACATATTAGAGACACGTGTGCTGAAGCTGCAGTGCACTGAATGTTTGGAGAGAAGCTGAAACTGCAGACAGCAATTCACCGAATGTGTTCAATTAAGCAATGCAACCAAAGAGTATATGACAATTTTATTATGACATTTAATTTGATTAATCGTGAAATAAAAGACTCAAGTTACATGATACACAATGTTTACTTATACAACAACAGTCTCCGAAGCCAAAAGGAAATAAGACCTCACTAAATTATTCGCAGTTCATATGAATGTCATCTATCTTATTTAACCAAATAGCATGAATATGAAATGATACTGTCTGTAATACCTCACTCTATTCTTTGATGTTGAAATATCATGAATAAATGCTTTTTGATTTCAAAACATTATACCGACTATCTCAAGTTACTGATTCATAACTCTTAGACTTTTGATGTACAAAATCTTGATTTATCCCTATTCCTTTATGTCTTTGATACATTTATTATCTTTCCTTTATCAGTTCTTAATATCAAGATAATACAATACTTGATGTGGCTTAAAACCAAACAAGAACACAACCTTTTTGAAAGTATACAATGACACGTGTTATTTTAAACATTAACGTAGCTGAGGCATCCCTTTTATGGTCAAAGTAACCACAGCACACTCAAATATTGCACATCAAGTGTGTAAACAATCCTTTGTTATCAAAACCGCCCACAGCTCATCCTGCCAACACTCACAGATGATACTTTTTGGAGACAGCAATACTCATGCATGGTTGATATATCTTAAATAATGATGAGATCGTTTTTTAAGCCTTATTGGAAAATGTGTCATCTATAATTAAAATGCTTTGTGGTTGATGTTTTGTTTACTTAATTTTTCACATTAATGCAGTAAGCATATGTCAATCTATACACGCTTTACTCTATTATACAAATGATGGCTTCTCTTTGTCAGATCTGAAAAAAACTAAACTCTTGACAACTAGAATAGAAAACTGCATCGCTGATAACACACATGAGGAACATCAGCAACTCAAAGTTTGTTTAAACAGCCACACTTTGTTTAGTAAGTATTACTGAAGTATAGTTAGAAAATAATAAACTATAAACCTCAAACACAATGACAAACAATACAGTATAAAGGAGAACATTATACTGTCAAGGAATAGATGTTATTTATCTATACAAAACAATGGAGCTGCATATGTTAAATATACACTTAATTAATTGACTTTCAATTTGTATGCTGTCACATCTGGAATTTCTTTTTCATGTCTCTTATGTGAACATCGGTTCCCAAAACCCAAATAATGAAATCTGAAACACAAAACTGAACCCTGAAAAGCTGTTTACTTTCTTGCCAAGCGTTACATAAAAAAGATTAGTTAGCTTTACAAAGCCAGGCTGGCAGTTTCTTTATGCGTATCTTAATCAACAAGCTACAAGCTAGAGCTCAATATTTACCATACATCTATTTATCAACTGTCTCATCTAATCATTTCCGAGAAAGTGAAAAAGCATATTGCATTTCAATCTAACCTAATTCTTTAACACTAGTTTTTTAGTCAATTTTGTCATTTTACTAAAATGAGGTTTAGATTTGAGTAGTCTCACTTTGTTTAGTTGAGTTGAGATTGGGGCTGGAATAACCGTAATTTCCCCATTCCTGTTTCCTCCTGCACAACATGACTCTAAACACTTCTCTCGCTTTCTGCTTGAAGTGCTTCCCCACAATCACGTACAGGAAAGGGTTCAATGAGCTGTTACTGTAGCCAAGGTAAGTAGCTAACTGGTTGCCAATGTCCAACACGTAGGCCCACGTACATCCGGAGAGGACCTCATAATGATCCAAGGTGTCAAGGACAATGAGAATCTGGTAGGGCAGCCAGCAGAGAATAAACACAGCCAGAACAACGAGGACGAGGTATGCTGCTTTCCTCTCCACACTCCCTCTGCTGCCTTGTCTCATCTTCTGGCTGCTCTGGATGACTTTAACGATGTTGTAGCTGCAGAAAGTGACAATAGGAACAGGGATAAGGAAGCCCACTGTGCATACAGTCACGTTGTAGCGCAGTCTCCAGCCGTCATGGGGGTATGCCAGGTAACATGCATCAATGCCCAGATGAGGGAAGAACTGCACAGAGCGGAAGAGGATAGCAGGGAAGCTGAGCAAGATTCCAACAATCCAGATACTGAAGCAAATTCCACGTGCCCAGAGGGCTCGTCTCTTCCGCCCCTGGGTCAGCGGCCTGGTGAGGACCAAGTATCTGTCCACACTCACAAGCGTTAGGAACATCACACTGCAATAATAATTCATCCCAATGACAATGTTGATAAGTCTACACATGAGCTCCCCAAACTTCCAATTGAACCTGTCAAGAATGGTCGCCACCCAGAATGGCAGACAGGAAACCATGAGGAGATCAGCCGCTGCCAGGTTGCCCAAGTAGATGTCGGCCACAGAGCTGCGCTGCTTCTGGAGACAGAACACGCAAAGCACGAAGGAGTTGCCGATCACTCCGAGAAAGCAGATGATGGACATGTAGGCCGGCTGCATGGTGTAAATCCACTCCCATGCATCTGTTTGGTTGCAGACAAGCTCAGATAGCGAAGCATTTTCCATGAGTTACTCCTCCTGTGAGCCGAGGATCACTGTGAAAGCTGCTGCACAGTAAAAGCACTTTTAGAGGCAGAGAAATAAGGATGAGTTCACACCTAATGCATGCACCTGTAAAACCTTTTAACTGTGTCAACATAGTTTTTATGTACGTCATTATTTGAGTTGTAAGTGTGAAGGGACAATTGATTTAATGGAGTGTGGCTAATGGCGGTTTATCAGACTCACAGCAACAAAATTCCATTGTCAAAGACAGGAGTCGTAGCAGCAGGTACTGGAAAGCGCCTGTCTCAGATTGTAACAACTCAGCCCATACGTCTGGATTTATATAGTGTAGTTACAAGTAGACATATACACACACAATGACAATTTAAGATCATCTGAATTTTGAAATGTAATGTAATCCTCCAGCCTTGGCACATATATTTCCATTTTTTGTGGGAATAAAACTGTTTTTGGACTCACTTGTGAAAGCAGGGTCTGAAATTATATCCCCTGGGTGGGCGGGTTTTCATGGAGGCTGTTGAGTGATATTTGAGGGCTGGCAGTGCTACACCATGAGTTGCATATTCGGTCAACCTCATGTCTCAAAACTTTGATACACAACTATTTTCCCCTTCTCTCAGCAAAGATACCATTTTGAACTGAGTCAATCATTTCTTTACAACAATCCACATTTTACTTCTTTAAGTCGCAGGTTTTATTTTTATTTCCTAGGTAAGCTGTAGTAGTTAGCATAGCTCGCTAATATTAGTACTAGTAGACAGGGATTTTTTATCTTGTTTGAAGCTCTGGTCAGTAATCATCTGCTCCTGTACCCTCAATATCGGGAGCGTAAACTGTTTTACTGTCATGGATTAATCTGAACCAACCTCTCTGTGTTGGGATTTGAAACAGCAGCTGATGTACTGAGTCACAGACAAACGTAAAGAGAACTAGAATTTCGTACCTCTGGTTGTATGCCTCCACCACAGTCCAACTGAAAGTTTGTAACAAATTGGAGGAAATAATCTCAAGGCGTTCATGATATTTATTGTTCATGAATATTGGAACAACAAAATAATGCCTTTGGCCACAGAGAAAAGTAGAACCTGTCGCTACACGAAACAAATATCAAATAAATTCCTTCCTTTTCAGAGACTGGTTTTCAAAGTGTGTGAAATGCATGCTGTCAGAATCCTGACAGTCAGACAAAAATACAGAAAACAGGTCAAGCTGTGTATGATTGGTGCACACTCAACCATTTGAGGTCACTTTTTTCTGGCATGTTTTTTATTTTTCCGTTCCACAACAGTTTTGAGCTCAGGCAATAGTCTCCTGACCGAGATTTCCTGTTTGGCATCGTACGCCTTCATTTCAGAGACAACTAGGGGTGTACCCTCGCCCACAGCCCACACTGAGTCAACACTGGGCCATTAAAAGGTGATGTGGGGAGAAATGTATAATGAGAGCAAACAGCCAGCAAAAAGGGAGCATGTTTGTGTGTCACCACTGGAAACTCTTAAAGTCTGGAGACAGTGACTCAGAAACATAAGAAAACACTTAGCAGGCAGTTGTTGGGGCTCACTTACCCTATTATTTTCATGCTTAACATCTAAAACAATTATAAAGATTCACAGAGGCACCCATAAATCATTTGTATGTTTTATTTGATGCTTATGTTCAGAGATAAAAAAAAAGAAGTATTATTCACAATCTGACTCATCGGGAATACAAGAGAGCATCTGAACATTTATATACAGTATTTTACAGGTACATTTAAATAACACTAGCTGTACATTCAGCATACTGATATTGTTTAATTTCATAATTAAGTATATTTGTATTGGTTTAGTTTTTCAGCTTGTGCTTATTATTTACAGAATTATTCAGCATGCTTGAGACATCTTTATGAGTAATCTGTAACAACCTCTCCAGGAGACAACAATTCAGCCCCTTATGACCAAATGATCACATTTCCTGAATTAATCTCCTCATAGAATGACTTGCAGAAAAGGGATTTAGTCACATTATTACACAATCATTTCCACTGAAGAATTCAGCTCAGCATATTAATCATTTTGATCAGCATTTTGATTATTATTTTCCACAGTCTCTGCTTATTGTTCTTGGAACAGTGCAACAACCACTCTTTATCTCACATGCTTCAGAGTACAGGACAGGTGGGAGCTTGTGGACTCCATGGTAGCTCTCCTCCTGATGTTCCACTGCTTGAAGACTTCTCCAACTTTTTTCCTGAAGTTCTTTCCTACGATGACATACAGGATGGGGTTGAGGACACTATTGAAAAAGGCCAGGTAGGTGGAGATCTGGTGCAAAATGTCCAGGACGTTCGAAAAGTGACAACCTCCCAGGACCTCCTCTCTTAGGAGCAGGTCCAGCACGGTGACCAGGTGGAACGGGACCCAGCAGATGAGGAAGGCAAGGAGGACGGCCAGTATCAAAGTGGTAGCCTTCTGCTCTGTTTTCTCAGCACTGAACCTTTCCACACTTTGGACTCTTAAAGTCTGAATAATCTTGAAAGTGCAGAATGAGATAATGCAAATTGGGAAGACGAAGCTAAAAATTATCAACATCCTCTCACAGAGCATTTCCGTGGTGTAGTTTGGGTATTCCAGATAGCAGGCATTTACATCATACTCAGGGAAATATTTCACCTTGCGGAAGGCGATTGTTGGGACACCCATGATTATTCCGAAACTCCAAATCAGCAGACAGCCCAGCTTGGCATACTTGGGCCTGCGCATTCTACCATGGGACAACGGATGTACCAGTGCCAGATAGCGATCTATGCTCACCAGAACAAGGAAGTAAATGCTAGAGTAGACGTTCATCTGAATGCCCAGGTTGACAACTTTGCACATGAACAGACCAAATGGCCATTCGAAATCATTGGCTAGATTGATGGCCCAGAAGGGCAGACAGGACAACAGGAGGAGGTCAGCAGCTGCCAGGTTGCTCAGGTAGATCTCAGCCACGGTGCAGGGCTTCTTGTGGAGACAGAACACCATCAGGACAAATACGTTCAGCACAACTCCCAGCACGGTGAGGATCAGGATATACACTGGCTGGCTGGCAGTGAGCCAATCCCAGCCGTGTTCAGGACATTGTGTGACATTGGTTTGGTTTTGATATCCATATAAAGCTGTGGTGCTGAGGTCTGGAACGCTGTGAAGATGAAACAAAAAAAAGACGATTATACACTGATGAATAAGTAAAGCTTATTTGCCATCTTGCTGGGAGTAGAATAATGCACAATCATCAGCATACACGATACATACTTTGATAATCCAAGACATTTACTTTTCTTGGAGAATACTCCACCGTACAACCAACACCAAATTTGTGACATAAAATAAAATGAATCCTCTCCTGTTGTTTCATTAGTTAATTATTAATGTGTCTGTTAAGTATTTCTCTTTCTGAATGTTAAGTTCGACAATGTGATTTGTTGTTGGGACTGTGTGGGAGAG
The DNA here is from genome assembly GCF_963576545.1 of Limanda limanda. NCBI lineage: Eukaryota > Metazoa > Chordata > Actinopteri > Pleuronectiformes > Pleuronectidae > Limanda > Limanda limanda. The sequence continues at coordinate 17,267,239 of NC_083647.1, read as the reverse complement.
CCTCCACCTGCTGGGGTGATGTTCATTGAAGGATCAACTCCTGACTTGTTTCCATTGGAGCTGAACGAAAAAGTCCCTTGCTCGGTCAAAGCTAAAGACATTATTGCTTGTCCATGAATGTGACTGAAGGAAGAGAACTAAAATAGCAGAAGCTACAATAATAAAAGAGCTTTTAAAAACAGCTGATCGTCAATTCAGCCCTTTGAGTGACAGGTACACACCCAATTATTAAGCAAAGTCTTATATTTTTATTGCCCACCTATATTTTGTCTATCATTTCTGAAGGAAAATACTAATTGATGCATTCAACCTTAGACCGCACCAACAGCGAGCCTTTCCATCAGTCATTAAATTCCGTTGTGTCTGATTCCCACTGGTCCGCTAATGAGCAACAGGCTCAGCTCTGTTCCATAAAATATGTTTTTGTACTGAATTATTCCCACGTCAACCGTGTTTTTGAAATCCTGCTCTACACTTATGGGGATGTTTCTAAAAATTTTTATTTATAAAACCATCAACAATCTCTAGAGCTGTGATTTCAGACCAAACTTCATACGATCCAAAGTCTCACCACAGAGTTTATTTTTGTTGAAAGAAGGACAAACCAGCGCAGTGGCAGCAGACAAATTGAAGCCAGAAGCTCTTGTTTCAATTTGGGCTTCACAATATACTCAATATAATTTTCATTCAAATTCCAATTCAATCAAACAGTTTACAGACATGAACACAAAACTTATTTAGAGAAACAGGTGAGATGCTGCAAGACATTTGTACTGTGAGTTTCAATTCTGGTTATTCAGTTATTCTGTTATGTCACAATATGTATTCTGTCACCCAAAATAATGTGGTGTATAACATAATCTAATCAACAACTTTCTCCACTCATGTCAAGTTACCAATATACCACGTTTCTGTACAATGTCACTGATCAAACTGACCACGTAACCTGTCACTTTTAACTCTACTATACTATAACATATCTCTATTCATGTGAAATGTTTTAAAATATTCAAGTCTTATAAATACCTTGTAGCTGCAAGAGTCATCCTTCTTGAGTGAGTAAAGATACGAAATGAACAGACGCAGAACGACACTGTTCCTGTTTCCCTCTTTTTCCCTCGTCTGTCGTCCCTGACTCAGTCTCTTAGAGGAAACTGTAATTTAAGTGAGCCCAGCCAGAAAGTCATGCTTCAGCCTGCATGCTCTCTTTATTTTCCCTGTGTCTCCTCCTCTCACTGAGATCATACTCTGCATTAGAGTGTATCATGTGATCTGACATACTTAACATTGACTTTCTGATGTTTCAGGACCTAAGCTTCAACATTCAGCTATACATGTGTAATTACACAACTGTGTGAGGACGTTAAAAAGCATTTCAGCAAAAACAACTCAATGTAAAATAAAATTGCTCTTTAAATACACATTAGTTTTGGTCTCAATCTTTTGTGAAGCACTTTAAATTTCACAAATTTCAAAGGCGCTATAAAAGATTTTTTGATTGATTGACAGGAGTGTCAGGATGGGTTTGGACTATGATGCCTGGTAAGAGCTGAAAACCTCTGAACTAAAGAGTTACATTCATGCAATTTTTTGCTGTATTGCTTTAGATTTTTATGAGATATTTGAAAATGTAAACTACTTAACTGTGGGGCCATAAGACCCCCATCCTGTTTGTCGCAAATTTGCAGTGAGGTTATTTTCTTACACGTGTGACTCACCCAAAACTACTGGCCCAGTCTCTGTATCACCCTGTTCTTCTTTTGACAAAGACATTGAGTCATTTCAGGGGGGAAAAGTATGGAAAACAGAATAATCTAACAAATCTGTTTTCCTGTTTTCCTTTATTCTGAATGAAACCCTTCCCCTGAGCGTTAAATCAGCGCTGACCCTCCCCTATGCTCAGCCTAATCTTCTCAGTTTTATACAAGACAAATGACATATTATCAGGGTTTCTATAGATTTTCTATACTGTGCGTGTGTGTGTTTGCGAGTGGCCCCTGGTTATGTCAGAAACACCATTTAGTTTGAGCAACATGGTAATTTGAGATATATTAAGATCTCACAGTACAGCTAAATAGGGAGAATGCACTTTAAACCGAATGGCATTTTCAAGTTAGCGTTGATTAGAGTCAACAAAGGGCTGAAGAGCAATCAATAATGTGTGGAATCTAATCTGCTCTGTCATATTCATGTGATTAGTATGAGGTAGAAGCAGAACTATGAGGAAGTTGAATCACACACTATTATAAGGCATGCAGGGACCTTCCTTGGAATAGGGTTTGAGGCATTATTTCAATTCCTTCTTGTGCTTTGGTCAAAACTTGGATATTCACAGATTAAGTTTAATTTAATCTTCTTTAAGGGAATTCTTGTTTGACCTCACAGTGACTTTCAGGAGATTGGAAACCTCGCAATGAGACTGAAGTGATTCAAGTTTAGGTGTAGATTTTGAGTTGATGCTGGCGCCATTCCCTCGCCCCTCATTTGTTTTAAATGACAGGTCCTAGCAGGTTGTCCACAGGGCAAGTAATAACAGGGAAGTAATGAAGTAATGAGACTTCCTGGTGCTGCAGTGAACAAAGAGTCTCTTCCTTTTTCTCCTCTTTGTTTCATGAACTGATAAGACTCAAAATCAGACGTGGTGTTTGATGGATGCCTCTAATCACTTGTTGATTGGTCTTTAAAGCAGTGAGTGTATGGTATTTACCTTCCCCTCACGACTCTGTACCAAGACACCTCCTTGGAAACTGGATGTCTAGACAATAGAGCAAAAGTGAAGAAAAAACTTTAATACAGGCCAAATTCAACTTCACTTTTTAGACTGTACAACATTTACTTTATTTCCATCCATCCATTCACTATCAGAGTACCATCCTTCCATCCATTATCAGAGTTCCATCCATCCATCCATCCATCCATCCATCCATCCATCCAAGGAGAGGAGTAATACATTCAGATCGAATAAAAGTTGATACAACCATTAAACAATAGATCTATAATGTAGTTATTATATATCGTCCACCTGTCCCTTACTCTGATTTCGTATCTGATTTCTCTGCATTTCTATCTATCTCTATAATATTGTTTTCATTGTAACAACTAGTCTGTTAGAGCTGAACCCTCCATCTCTCTCTCTCTCTTCTCTCCCCTCTTTTCCACTCATCTCTTCTCTTCCCCATTTTCCCATCACTGCTGTTTATTCAAATTACAGTAACTGCACAAACTGTAAATTTAAAGATATCATATCTCTCTCCCTCAGTAAACACAAACGAATCGCTTTGTTTTGACAAAGTCACTGTTGCTTCCCAGAAATAACTCTTCTCTGCTGTAACTGAGTTTTACAGTAACAATACAGCAAAAATAGCAAAACACTGCCAACAAAAATATTGATGTAAGAGGTTTTACTGTGGTTTGAGTCTGGACGTTGTGGGCCTCCGTCCTGCTGCAGTATATCACGACTACAAGGAGAACTCAGCTTCCAGTAAAAAGTGCAGCTTATCTAATTATTTTCTTATGGAGTGTTTTTCTTTAGAAATATTTTCTAGCGTTGTATTATTCCTGGGAACCTTCTGTCAGTTTTTTCAAACGTCATTTTCCGATAATATGAGCACATCAAACCTAATAGGATTCACCAACATCGCATTGGGCCGGCAACAGCAGTCTCAGCGGTGGTTATCATAAAACCACAGCTAATCGAACACCTCAATTATCTGTGTTGCATCATAGGGTGGGTTTTTGTAATATAAACTTTGAAAAGAAACTTTATCCGTCCATATAAAAACTTTAAAATCCTTCATACATACACACACCCCCTCCATGAATACTTTTCATTACCATACGATGTAGATTACAAGGTAATTTATAACAGTCTGTCGGCTGCTGTTAGTCATGTCTCGGTGGTGTGTAATGAAGTCTATAACAAATGTCTGGACAAGGGGGCGGCGAGTCTCATGCGTCTCTTCAAAAATAGTCGCCTCATTATCCGTCTCCTTCTGCTCTGTCTCTTAAATTTTTTTCCAGCGCTGTGAACTCCATTACTTGACTCTGATCCCCCCACCCACGTCCCCTCTTTCGTAACTCCTCGCAGATTCGAGAGACGCAGGGCGGCACAAGCTGCTCTCGTGCGGTTCTGCGTATTGTTTTCACAGCTGTCCGGTACAATCAGTGGTTTTTACACTGAGTGAGAGCTGTGAGAGACGGATCCCACCAAACAACCAGTCGGGCTCTGAAGCTGGGAGTGACTCCAGGGGCCTCGGCTCTGGTGTCAAAACCTCTGATGCAGTAAAAGTCAACTTAATTCTGCTTTTCACGCTCGTCTAAACTGCTCGAGCGTTCCTGGCGGATGATACACAGACACGGGCTTGCTGCATTTACTATTATAGATGAATTATGAGTTGTTTTTGTAGAGCAAGGCAGAGAGAGGATTTATATTCTGCTCTGTAATCTGCAAGGCCTGGTGTTGGCCAGTTTTACCCTGTTTTCCTTCTGCTTTCAAGCAAAAGAGAATTCAAAATAGATTCCACATCTTATTTTCATATTAACAAACCAGACGTTGCAGGACATTACACAATACTGTGAGTCAGCAACCAGTGGGCAGACGTCTTCTGAATTTTAGTTTTGTTTTTATTCTGTAATTTGAACATCGGGGGAAGCAATAAACATTTAAGGCACCACTGTAAATCTGCCATTTATGGTGAAATAAACGGGTTTATGTGCAGACACCGAGCTGGAAGTTTGAGGTTCTGGCTGTGAGTGTTTACAGTTTAGATAAGAACTGAATGTGAAGGTAAACTAAGCGGCAGGAAGCCTCTGGATTGGGAATGAGTATTTGATCATCCGGCCGCACGCAGGGTGGGCGACTGCAGCTGTCACCACAGATGATTTTACTGAACCATAAAACCTCTGAGTCCGCCTCCACTTTGTCAAAATTATTGAACATTAAGAGAATTTTTCAATGTATCAAACCATTTACTGAACGTTTTAGACGACACTGAATGACTTTTGACAACACGCTGATACCAACAGGAGGATTTCTGCTACAACTCATTTCCTCTGCATCCACAAAACATCTCGAAAGAAAAGTTCAATCTTCAAACTTTCAATAAAATAATTCAGTTGATTCTCATGAATTTAAATTGAATGTAGTGATATGAGAATGAAATATGTAAAATCATGTTATGACAAAACAATCCTAAAGGGTTTTTTCTACAGACTAAAATAGGGTGATGACAAACATTACTAGACCCAACACCCTATACATTCACAGCCATCACACTCATGAACTGTTAAATCAGCCAAATTATGTTACTGAATATATATATATATATATAATAATATATATATATATAATTAATTACCCTGCAATACCACAATATCTACTGTACGAACATTCACAGAGCTACAGTCACATTTGAAAATGTATTCAGAATTTCGACCATTAGCTGCATGTGTATTGCATGTCTGTGCAACTTCGAGTTCCTGTGTTTTTTTCCACTTTTATGCACTATTTGTTTTTCTGTCTATCCACAGAGTTTAGGCACTTTGTGTAAGTCTATTGAAAACTTAAATCAGATTCCTTGTATGTTTGTAATTTTCCAATAAAGTTGTTCATGGGTATACAGTATACAGTATAAAATAGATATGGAGCCCTCTACTGGATAGAACTCTTAAGTGTCCTGTGTCTTTATAGAACATTAAGAGTGAGAGGAGAAATAGACATAACACACATTGTGTAAACGTGACCAGGCACAACATTTATTTGTGGCAACGGAAATATTATATTCAATATCTCTGGAATTTAATGTTTTTGTTTGTTATAGTTTTTGTTATTACTCTGAAACTGCAAGTTATTTAAGATTTGAATTAAAGTAATGCAGGACTGTAAAGCAGTGCAGTCGTACAGTGATGGTTCATCTGCTAATAATCATGTTGTGTAGTAATAACACTGACATGGACCGTTTACAAGTAGCTTTGATGTTTTGATTCAAATCATATTCTCACATAGTTGTGATGCTTAAATTTAAAAGAAGCATTACATTAGCTTCATTTAATTCACATAGAAATGATTTTCCAGGTGTCGTATAAAATAGCATGTCAGATATATGAACGGCCACAAACAGAAAAGGTGCTCTCTGACACACGGGCCCTGGTTTCACAGTGAGCTGGAGACGACAAAGATCAGCATTGATCGGCCTCTGCTCCGCTCCGAGAAAACACCTGTCCAACTTCAACTGGGAGAAATGGACGGAGGCTTCCACTATCAATCACGATCCTTTTCCTCCCCCTACTCTTGCATTTCTGCTCTTCTCAATCATCCTGTCATCTTCTGTCAGCCAGTGCATCTGTCTCTCTGTCTCTGTGCTTGTGAACAGAAGCCTACATTAGACCCCGCGCTGGCTTTCACTTCAATTTTGGCCAGCAACTGTGTAAGTGCAACTCAACTGTGTCTGCCAATGGGCGCGTCAGGCGGATGGAGTGATACATGTCAGTCTCCATGGTGACAGGCTGCATGTTCTGCATGCTGATATCCAGTGTTGTGGCAGAGCTGAAGTCTGCTGAGAGATGGACGTCTTGTTCCCAGGGATCTTCTGAGACTTACACTTAATGTTACATTTGCTGCATTTTATAGTTGGACCAAGCTTATTGATTATATCTGCTTTGCGATAAATGAATATGTTCCCCAGTGAATTTATTCCTCTGCAACCAACAGCACGTTGTCTGGTGGTGTGGCTCACAGGGCGGCAACATCCGTCTGTCAGCTGGTTCAGCCGCTACTAATGTTTAGATTGAAACATCTCAACCATGAGAAGCTCATTTGTCAAAACACACCACACAGCCTTAGCCAAGCGTGTCTGTTTTCAGTTGTATGTTTCCTTTGTATTTTAGCAGCTTGTTGAGTTCAATTGAAATTATCCTATTTCAAACTTATAAAACACTTTTGAACTTTGCTTTAAAAAGTACAGTTTATTATTATAATAATAATGATTATTATTCATTTATATTTTTTATCATCATTATTATCAGTGCAGTGGCTGATCTTAACATTCTTGTTTGTAATGGGCAGTTTTTGGTACAGATATCCATGGTGCTCCACAGATAAATTGGAGAAAATGATGTTGATCCCTTGACAGTTCACGTAGCTCCTCCAGCAGGTCAAAGGTTCCACTGATCCTGGGACACATCTCAAGAAGGATTGGCACAAACATTGCTTCAGACGTTTGAGGCTCCCAGAGGCTTGAGGTGATCTATATTGTTGAGCCTGTGACTTTTTCTCTGACGCCACCATGAGATTGACAATTGAAGATTACGATGAAATATCTTACACTGTACAACACCTGGAAAAAAGCATAGAGACTAAGACTGTGTCCCTCAAAGATCCAGTGGATAATACACGTTTTACTTTACTCTTTACTGCATTGTTAACAGTATAAATCCTCTGGGGATCTGCTCCCTGTCTACTTGCTTGATAAAAATGAAGGTCACGCTTAAAAAAACTTTAATAACAGTAATAAGCTTAATAAGTTGGACGTTTTGATGAGGGCACAGGTGGGCAGGGAAGCATTCATCTTGTGCAAAGGGCAGCGTCCTCATAAATCCCCTTTCTATATCTAAAGATGTTTTATATATGAGATGACAGGCAGAGACAGACACTTTGTCCGTCCTCGAGCCTCGCCGAAGAGAGAGAGAGAGAGAGAGAGAGAGAGAAGAGAGAGAGAGAGAGAGAGAGAGAGAGAGAGAGAGAGAGAGAGAGAGAGAGAGAGAGAGAGAGAGAGAGAGAGAGAGAGAGAGAGGGAGCCATCCACTCAGTGGCAACAGTAAATCAAAGGAAAATGGTGGCTCCTGCCTTTTGGATGCCAGGTGATGCAGAGCTCCTATCATGGAGGAACTGTAATGAAGCATTCTGCAGCGAGGCGGCGGCGGCATCTGGGGGGGGTGGAGCCCCCAGATCGCATTAAAGACTCCATGTTCCCTGTCACACTCGCACACTATTTACCGTCCCATGAGACCAGAGAGGAAAGCTTAAAGCAAGTCATCGCCGTTACCTTTCGCCTGCCTCTCGTGTCCAAAACAAGATTACAGGCAGAATCAGAAAGTGCTGCTAACGGTTATGACTCTGTTTTGAAAGAAAAGATCATCATTCAAACCGGCCTGTGACAGTTTTTTGCCGGATCGTCGAGGTTATCTCATCACAGACGCTCCCTCTTGGGGGGGTTATCGCCTCGCTGTAATCGCTCTGATTAGTCAGAGCTGTAGGTGCTGCTCCGAGCGTTCCTCATCGCAGGATTCAAGCATATTCCGCTCCTACGTCTGAAAACATCCGTAATGAGCAGCATCATTAGAGACTGGGGGTGCGTGTGTTTTTGTGTGTGTGTGTGTATGTGTGTGGGTGGGTGGGAGAGAGAAACTGTGAAAAGAAGCACAAACGCTTCCCCTCCAAAAGACACACAAACAGAATCAAGGCCCAATAATGGCTGGCACAAGCCAAAGGTGCTGTCCAAATCCGTTATGGCCTGCTGTTGCCATGGCAGCAGCCCACCTACAATCCTTTTTTTCCCTCCCTATGTGTTATCACGAGACAATCGCTCCGTGCCTTCTGGTGAAATCGCTCTGAAGTCTCTGTTAGTGTGGTGTGACAGCTCACACAGTCGTAGGACCGGACAATAAAACTGACCCCTGCTTGTGTGCGAGGTAGAAAACCGTGTGCCATGCGAGTGCCTCTTTTAATCAGAGTTTGCCAGTCATGCCTCAGGGTGCGGGGGGGGGGCTCTGCACTTTGTTCTTCTTTGCAACAAACATTGTGATCAAAAGTGCATTGTTGCTCAAATTAATTGTCCTCCCTCTATTGTAGTCAAACCTTTGATTTTCAGCTCCACTGCTGCACAGCCAGGTTGAGGTCATGATGCCTGCACTGATGGGATCACTTTAATGAAAACTGTGTTTGATTTCTAGATTATTTCATTTAGTTTCTATTGCATCGAACGTTATACAACTGTAAAATCAACTAATGGCCTGAAACAACGTTTTGAGAGTGGAATAACAAGACATCAGATGTGTTTGTTTCCATAAAAAAAGCACATCTACCAACTTGTTTGTGTGCTGTATCATGACAGTGGGAGAAGGAAGAAATGACCAGGAGATGATGAATAATTTAAAATTGGAAAGCAATTATAAAAACAATCAGGAAACATGCTGATCTTACGATCACACCCTCCAGCCTTGTTTGTCCTTCTATTTCTTCAGATGTGTCCGGAATCACTCACTGCCCTGCATGAAACTTCATGCTCAGTTAAATCTCTTTGTTTGGACGCCTTCCTGCTCTGTTCCCTGGATCAGTGAAACACTCCCCTGTATTTTAACCTGGAACTTGACCATCAGGATACACACACTGTTTGTTACTCGGTTGACATTGAACATCTTGACATCTTTCCTTGCACAGGAAATGTATATGACAAATGAGTTTCTGGGGGCCACACCCTCCGGAGCTTGAGGTGACAGCAGATATCCGGGGCCAAGACTCCAACTTCCATTTGCTGCCCACTGTTTACCTGCTAACCGAGATTCCGAGGATTTACAGCACAACTTGACACACGTCCAAGGTGCAGAGAGAATATTTAAAGTCCCCAATCAAGTGTACTGAGCGTTAACGCAAGCAAACTCAAGAATAGTAATTGTACTCCTCCAAAACCAGAAGATTTAAAAATCCTGTGTGCAGCAACCTTAAGATGAAATGTGTTGGTCTCAAGTAATACCTGTAGGAAGACAGTTTATGAAACTTTTCAGTATCAGTATGTATCTATTCATTGTTTGTTACACAGTATCTGAATCACTAAAACTGCTCACATGTCACACTTGTCAGAACGTGCTTTATTTAAATTTGATCTGAGACAAGCCTGACAGCTGTATATATAATGTAATGAATTCGCTGTCAGCTACACGTCTTCTCCCAAGAGTTCTTGATTTGTTGTTTTCATTCATGATTGTTTCTTCATTGATGGATTGGTGCGTTTTGAAGCTGCATGTCAGAGGTGGCACCACATGGCTCCGTGTGTGTCTCACACACCCACATCTCTAAATGACAGTGTTTAGCAGTGTTCTTTTTCACAAATAAAAACTATTATGGGAACATTTATGAGACACATTATATAGATTATAGTGTGGAGCCTTTGTTGTGGCAAGGAAAATGTGTGTTGACACAAACTGTACATTTCAATGAGTCTCTGAAGTGACAGTTTGACAAGATGCGTCTATAAGCAGCTTAACCAACCCCACACCTCGTCACCAAGCTGTCACTCATGATTGGACTGTGGTTGAGCTTTATGACATTCCTTCATTCCTTCCTTCCTTCCTTCCTTCCTTCCTTCCTTCCTTCCTTCCTTCCTTCCTTCCTTCCTTCCTTCCTTCCTTCCTTCCTTCCTTCCTTCCTTCCTTCCTTCCTTCCTTCCTTCCTTCCTTCCTTCCTTCCTTCCTTCCTTCCTTCCTTCCTTCCTTCCCTCCTTCCTTCCTTCCTTCCTTCCTTCCTTCCTCCTCTTTCTTCCTTCCTTCCTTCCTTCCTTCCGGTCTTCTCTCCTTCCTTCTTTGTTTCTTTCTTTCATTGTGTCTTCCTTTCTGTTCTTCCTTTTTTTCTTTCTTTCGTCCTTCCTGTCCCCCCTCCTTTCCTTCTTTGTTTCTTTGTTCCTACCTTAATTTCCTCCCTCCTTTTCTTTCTGTATTCCTACCTTCCTTCCTGTTCTCCTTCCTTTCCTTCTTTGTCTCTTTCTTTCAGTCTTTGTTTCTTTCCTTCCTGTCCTCTCTCCTTTCCTTCCTTCACACTGATTAACCCTGTCTTGCCTTTACATGATCTGTATGTATTATTCACAGGGACAGCTGTTGCCTCATCTTATATAGATCAGACAGATTGAGTTTCTGTCACAGTGGGTTTCTCGTGAACCATCACCTGAAAGTCTAATAATTACCAGGCATTAGCCGAGATTAGCTCCACTCAAGGTCATTGGTTAACCATCTCATCTCGCTTTCTCCCCCATCGAGGGATTTGACGAGGTTCCTCTCCCTCACCAAGTCGCAGACTGTTGTTAGACCCCTGGGGCTTTTATTTTGTACACAATTGAGTGGGTTGATTGGACACGGACGAAGCACAACAAGCAGTGAAGGCAACGTGAAGGTTGTTCGAAGATCATGTGCAGCTGATTTCCCTTCCCTCTCCTCTGCTGAGGGCGGATCAGGGAAGGCCCGTGGCGAATTTGAAGGGAGATGATCATCCATATATTATCAAAGCGAGCTGTCTTTCCACACGGGGGAAGTGGCAGATTTAGTCTGTAAAGGTTGAGCAGTGCAGCTTCATGGAAGGTGATCTCTAGATGTTTTTGACACCACTTCTCCCTGGGGTGACAGGGATTTGCTTTTGCTGATACAAGTCATTCTGGATAAAACGGTTTTGCTGTATAAAAGAACCTGTGTGGGGAGCTCAGTGAAGTTTTATACTCCAGGTAGGCTTGTGGTCGTTTAAGATTTTTAGACATATTTTCAGCATAGCACCACAAAAATTGTTCAGGGTGAAAACAACACCTGCTTTAAATCAGAAGTATTTTAAGCCTCTAATGGTTTTAGAAGTGTAGGATAAATGTCAGAAAGGGACCCAGAAATGCACAGAATCACTTCCTCGAGTGAAATATTTCCCTTTTCATGGAGAGAGAACTGCAGTGGGGGGTGGGTCCACAGAGGAGTGAATCCAGGTGGTTTCTAAACAACCCGAGCCTATGTGTCAAAGTGACAGATGGCGCCATCGGAACTCAGCATCAATCTCACCTGATGGCTCAGCAGCGACCGGCGATGCCTGCCAGTGGGTCGGCTTTCACCAGGAGCATCGCAGGTGAGCCAGGAGCTGCACGGGACACATTCTCACGCAATCAAGCACTGATGACAAGTGAGATAAAAGTTCGCACTTAGCCACCAGTGTTTCCACGGCGACACCCCTCACTTGACACTGTCAGCGCTGATGAACATATTTATCAACAGAGAATAACAAGGTGTACTGATACAGACGTTTGAAGAGAAGCAGGTCTTAACAAAAGGAGCATTTGAGTTTGAGGTTTACATGTCCAAATATGTTTTACATCAACCATTTATTAAAAATATCTGGCTTGAAAAGTCTTTGAGCATTGCATACAAACATAATAACAAGGGGTTAGTGTGTCTGAGCCTTTCCTAATACAGTAGATATAAGCTGGTTTTGTTTGTTGCAGTGCAGGAACATTTGAACAGATATGGTGTTTACACAGGTTTGTATTATTCTCAATCTAAAGCACATTGACATTGTCGTCTAAATCCCAGGAGAAGTATTTCACTAAAATAAAGAACTCTCTAAAGACTCGTCATCTAAATACAAAGATCAATCAGTTTGAGAGATAAAGAATTACAAGTCGACGGATAAAACGATTTGCTCATTCAGGGGAAAAAAAAAGTGTTTATATCCACTTTTCCTTTGTCGAACGTGTTCATAAAAAGGGGAGAAAACTGTCAGCAAAGCACAAAACGTCACTTAGCACTTGAAGCCAATTTCTACCGGCTATAATAGCAGTACAAATGCAATGTCTTGTATTTTCTTTCTTTGAGAATGCTTAAATTGCATATGTAGCTGCAGCGTTATGCTTGCAACTGAAAGAAAGGTTATGATTCCCAATTAGGATGAGGATTAGTTGCCATGGAGACAGCTGCCTCCAGATTTCACAGTAACACAAAACTAATTTACGGAGCCGGAACTTGATATAAAAAAACAAATTTCATTTTCAAAATGAGGCATCACTTCCCACTCACATTGGTACACACGTGTATCGAAAAGTTCACTCGAGATCTGGTAAGTGTTACATAACGTTTGTAGAGACACACACTTCACCATTTTTCCACAACTGCCCTGACAAATGTGTGATATCGGGAACTTCTGTTTTCTGTTGCTGACGGTGTGTGTGATTTAAAGACTTATACTGAAAAAAGAGTTGTGCCTCTAATTATATTTAATTAACATATGTAGATAATATTTAAACATAACTGAACAGACCATGACATTACAATTATACTTTCTAATAATCGCTGGTAGATAACACTGTAGGTATTCCACAATAAGTCCATTCATTTGAAAAGGGCTGACTTAGTTTTACACATGATCAAATTACTAAGTCATCATTCATGTTTATGATTGAGTTGGCATTGCAGAAAACATTTGATTGAGATTTGAAGTGTGTACCAAAGGGAGTTTCCTGTCAGTCAAACTGTTGAGGAACATATCATATATACTAATGATCAGTGTCAAAACTATCCTTCATCCCCGCATGAGTCCTTAAATGAGCTTCAACATCCCGGCCCGTAGGGCTGCCTGACATGAAAATAATCCCTGTGCTTTCTAAATGTTTTAACATTCCCCATCTCTTAAGCCACATAATTAAACAGCACTGCTTAGCAAGTATACGGTGCATGTTTAAGATGGCCCGGATCAACCTGAATCTTCAGCCCCATTTACTCCCCGTTCATCACTCTGCAATACAAGTGAGCCTGTTGTTTGAAACATGGAAACAAACTTAGGCTGAAAAAAACAGTTCCTCAGATTCTCGGTTGAGAGCGCAGGTCGGTTGTTTCTGTTTCTAACTAAAGAGCTGTCGTATGCAAAAGCTTCTTCTCCAACTTCCAAATGTTGACAGCAAACGTAGCCAAGTACCAGTCCTCCCATCTGATGAAGAAATATAGTACATATATAGTCTATATTTCATTGTCTAGTATCACGACCTCCAAAGCCTCAGGGCCCCGAACTGATCCGAGAGCCAAGAGAGAGAGACAGATAGTAAGACAGAGAGAGACATAGATAGATAGAGAGAGAGGAAACTGGTGTCTGCAAAGTCCTCACTCAGGGGCCCAGAGATCCAGGAGAACCAGGACATGTACACGTTTGTCTTTATAAGCATACGCTCATCAGAAAGTGAAGGCGTAGACAACGCCCACCACCACTATGTTTCCAATAGTGGCGATAATGGCGATCCAGAGCCAGATGGCGTCACTGGACATGGACTGCGACTCATCCTGCTGACCTTGTACGGAGCCGGCCAAGGCAGCGGCGTGGACGCTGGCCGAGGAGTTGAAGAGAGAGTGTTCGCCACTGTAATCATCATTAGGAGAGGAGTCCATGAAAGCGCCGGTCATAACCGGGATCTATGAGGGAAGGGAGAAGAGAATGGAGAAAGGTTGGATACATGGAGATATCATAGATATAGACATATTGTAATTTTGAGCACCTGTAGACAACATGTGTGTGGATTTATTTCAGACGGTTCAGATATTTTGAGATGAGTAATTGCTGCCTTTGTTCTGGTATTTTTTGCAAAGTTCATTTCCTGTTGAAGAAATTCTCTGGATCCCTCTAATTAAGCTTATTTTAGGCCCATCTCAAAGCTGTCTTTTTTTAAATCAACCATTTTAGAAACATTAATCCACAAAACTAACTTCCTCCTAGAATAACCCCTAAAATGTTCTGAATTTCCATCTGCTTCAAACTTTTTGCACAGCACTGAGACTAAGTGAATCAAGGTCAACAATGACCCACTGCCTGCAGCTGACATTGGCCTGTAGACAATATTAATTGGTCTTGAACTCATCTAAGCCTTTGATACATTGGATGATAAATCTTAAGCGGCCATTTAAAGATAATTGAATCTTCTCTTTTTTCAATAGTTTGTTCTGTGCAAGACTAGGAGCTATAGAACATCTGTATTTCATTCCTTTAAGTGTGGAGAGATAATTGAAATAATATAAAATAAAACGTTGAAGCTTTAAATCATGGGGCTACAATCATTTTTCCTGAAGAACAAATGCTGTTCCAAGTTTAAGCAGCTGAGGGATACTCTCTGAAAATCTGCTCAATTCAAACGAAGCTACGAGAAAATATAATTTAACAGTAACTAAATAAATAGATTCTCTTTTTAGCCTCTGTGGGAGGAAGCTTTGATTCAGCAGAGGAGTATTCTTCAAACCTTAGATTTGAGCAGCACAGGCCACTGAAAAAGAAAACTTTTTAATTCTGGCCTGTTGGTCAGTCCACCCTTTTGGTTTGGAAAATATCTTGACAATTACTGGTCTGCTTGACATTTGAACAGACATTTCTGTTGCCCAGATGATGACCGCCAATGGATCCCTGACTTTTCTTCTTGTGCCACAGTGAAATTAACATATTGTTTAGACAAAATGTCTAAACAACTGTTGGATGAATTGCAAAGAAGTTTGTCACCCACATTTATGTCTCTCCCGGGACTTTGGTGATACTTGAGCTTCCACCAGTTAATCATTCTAAGATATTTGCTCATCATCAGCACGTCAGCAGGGTCATTGCAAGTATGTTGGCATCTAGCATTGCTGTAGATTCTTTACGTTGTTTAATTTACGTAAAAGTGCAAATATTTTCAACGTCTTTGCAAAAACTTCAATCAAAATCTTGCCTTTCCTGACAAGCAGATTTGTTCCTGTTGGTCATGCATTAGCAGATTTGAGTGCTAAAAGCAACGGGAGGTAACTGCGTCACGACATCATTAGTAAATGGTTACAAGGTTTCCTACCTAGACATGCAGGGTCCCACTCTGCCTCTCACACCGCTGAGTGTGCCTGAGCATGTCTGTGTGTGTGTGTGTGTGTGTGTGTGTGTGTGTGTGTGTGTTTAAAAAGTAGTGCTTGATTAACATGGAATGAATATTTCAGACGTGGCAAATGAAAATGATTTATTGCTTTGGACAATAAGAGCACAGTGCAGGTTAGCCATTAGAGCAGAGGCAAAGGAATGCTTCCGTATGTGTGTGTGTTTGTGTGTGTGTGTTTTCCTTGTGTTTCCGTATAGCGGTGTATGATTGAGAAATACATGAGAGTGCATGAGAGGCGTGTAACCACGCTTCGACTGGGAAACAGACTGTGTTCTGCTGAAGACGGCTGAAAAACAATGCTAAAAATATCTCAGAGGGATGTCGGGAGCTCACATACACAGAAATTCTCTCTTGCTTGCTCATTTGCTCACCTCTCTCCCTCACACCCCCACAACCCCTCTCTCTCTCTCTGTCGCTCTCTCTCTCTCATGCACACACAGGCTAATGCAAAGGGATGTTTGCAGACACACATACGTCCGGTCTTCCCTCACACGGGGGAAAACACTGTTTAGAAAGCATTCTGCCGCTCCCCGCTCATTGGCCCCTGGTGGTGAATAATGTCATGACACATCCTGTGGAGCGCCTGCTGTTCACATGAGCATGATGGAGGCAGACAGGCGTGCATGAAGTCCACCAACCTGGGTCTCCCTGCCCCCCACTCTCTGTAACCGACGATTCCTCCTGCTTACAGCATCTCGATCAATCTTGATCCGTTTTTATGTTTTCATGTTTCTGTTATTTCGTTGGGTTGACAATTCAGCAGTAGGACAAGTAGAAGACACAGTAGATAAGACAGATCACAGAAGTAAACCATAGACTGTATATAAGATGGACGACGTATCTCCACCCTCTCCAGAAATTAAAATACCAAAGATACAAGCGCTGCCACCTGGGGCATTTTGAGTCTGTACAGTAGCGATCGGGGGACGGAACCTGCACAAACATCAGTGCGATAAGAACTACCTAATATTGTGTACTTTGACTTTTTTTTGGTCCATGACATGTCCATAAACATGGAGACGGCAGTATTTATGACCTATACATCAGCTAGCAGCAAGGTGGAGATCGAGACGCCTTGGCTTCACTTTGGGGAGATGCAATGTCGTCCATCTTTCTATATTGTCTATAAAATATACGCATACAAAGTCAAAGTCGACTTTATTGTCAATTCTGCCATTTAATGTAAAGGGACATAGATGGGATTGGAAATTAGTTTCCCTCTATTCTATATATAGACAAAACATAAAAGTAACTGCTCATATTTTAACGTCAGCTTTCCCTCGTCTATCCACATCCATTTGTTCCACAACTATAATAATACCTTTATTTGTCCAGCACTTATCTAAAGCTTATGACACAAGCAAGTCATAAACAACAGAAATTAAGTGAATGCACCAAAAATAATCACATAAGTATGTAAAGCTTTCTAAGTAAATTACCCCAAAACACCTTAAGAAATAAACATGTTCCGATACTCTTACTCCATTTTATCGGTGCACCTGTACGAGCGCCTCTGACCTCCCTCATCAACATGCAGCTGATTTCAATTTCCTTCTTTCAAAATCACACCACGCTGTGATAAACACAACAAGGATGAAAGATGCAGCGTTCAAAGTTGTATCCTCTAAATCTAACATTAATCTGAAAATAGGCTCTGAACACCGTCTGCATTCTTTAGAGCCATGTTTTATTTATGAGTAACTCATTGTCCAAAAGAGTTGGATGTTCGCACAAATGGGTAAATGTATCATATAAAATGAAGCAGATATTGTGAGTGTGTGTGTGTGTGTGTCTGTGTGTGTCTGTGTGTTTGTTTGTTCCAAAAATACTCCAGTAGTGAGCCTGAATCTAAATATTTGATTGCCTGGGTTTTCTATTTTTGGCCGAGATGGTGCACAAGTGTCTTTACATGTGGAAAGGTGTTTCAATAACATGTCAGCATATCATGATTTTTCCTGGGATGCTGCTCCATCCATCTCCCTCATGCTGCCTCAACTCCCTCGTGGCTCATACATATGAGTTAAGCGCCGCAAGAAGTTGAGCGCTAATGCGACAGAGGGAAATAGAGACCTCGAGAAGCGTCCCAGAGCATCTGAGCACTTTCGTATATATGGGCTACGAAGGTCATCCCCCCCAAGCATTACTGCCAGGAAACTCATACTTGTTGGATTGCATGGATGAGTGAGTTCAATGATAAAGTTATACAACTGGCCGAGGTTTCATGAAAACTGTAAACGGCCCACTTTACGACATAATAGGAAACTAAATAGTTTCAACGACCAGTTTTAGACAAACAGTCTGGTCCTGCATTTCAATAAGTCGGTTGGAATTAAGCTTCCACAGAAACACAAAATGTATTCCCCTTGCAAAGTGGTTCAACCTCACAAGGTGTCCCAAAAAATATATCAAAAAAAATGTCAGATTCTTACTAAGATAAAAAAAATATATATTTCAAATTTGTAGTAGGCACCACAAAAAGATAAGCACTATTGATAATGGATGGAAGTGTAATATTTGAGTTCTCCGAGCAGCACATTCTACTGATCTAAAGGTAGAATCAGAACCAGTATGGCTACATATCACTCCAGGTAAGAGTAAACGTTTTTGTGGTATGACCTATAGATTGTACATAAAGATGGACGACATGACAAACCCCCCGCAAAGGTGACGCCAAATCATCTGGATTGCAATCTGGAGGCTGGCAGCAGTGTAGGTCATAAACCCTGTCTCCTCCATGTTAGCAGATAGGACACGTGCCGAAGTGAAAGGTCAAAGTACAAACCAAATATATTCAAGCGTAAAAAAAGACCATTTCATGTTCACATCTTTAACCGAACAACATCCATGGATTACTTCACTACATGACAGTGAAGTTTAGATTATATATAATGAAATAATGAGTGTGATTAGTGTTCAACAGTAACAACTGTCAGGAGGAACTACAAGCAACACCAGAGGAATCTACCTGTGAAACTCGCCACACAGCGAAACCTCCGTCACCGACAGACGACACAGTGACGCGTCCTCTCATGTACGACTCCACCTGCTCTGCTGGCAGAGCTTTGATTTATTCGTCCCAGCTGCTGCTCCCTCCTCCACAGATGATCACAGTAATTGTGAAATAGAATGGACTGTAATTGCCTCCTGTGGGACGTCGCCACCAGTAAGTGCTCAGTGAAATGGCTTTGGAACAAACAAGCAAAACCCAAGTCAATGTCTTCGGAGACAGGAGAAGCCAAAACATATACCTAACCGCAAAGGCGCTCAAGCACGGCTCTTAAGACCAAATCGGACCGAGCAAGTTGGATTTCAGCTCCCGGGGATGATATGAGTTCAGTCTCAAATCTGAGCACAAAGGTAGATCCCTGCCGCTTAAATAATGGACTTTAAGTTTCACATCACACAGACCATCGATGTAAACCTGTTGATTTTCTCAACGGTCACATCTACTCTGTTGACTTCCTCACTGCCCGGACAGGTGTTACTTCCATAATGCGCTTGAGGCATCACATAGAGGCCGTCCTTTGTGCGGACCAGGTTGGACCAGGGCCCGGCTGCTTGAATTAACACTATAACTGTGTTTGTTTAGGGCCACAAAACACAAGGGGGCACAAGATCAATTAATACAACTTAACTAATCATTTTAACCTGGAATGAAAGATTTAATATTTTTATTGGACGTGTTTATCTTTAAATGTCTTGGTTACACTTGGACGGTTTTGGGGCAACGAATCAAATCTTGTGTGGGGCCACGGAAATATTAGGTCCTGCCCTTGGTTGCACCTTGAGAAAGAGTTTTTGCTGTAGAGTTTTCTCATATTCTGCCTCGATATGAAAACCACCTGCACTTTCTATAAATGCAGAATGGAAAAGCTCCAGAGTTTTATTATATTTAAAAGAAAGGCTTTTTTTATAGGCAATAATTTGATTTTGTCTCTCTCTGCAGGTCGGGAGGTTTCACAGCTTGCAGCTTCACATGGTGGCTTTAATACATTACAATTTGGTTTGACTTGTCATGGCAGGAGAAGCACAGGTGTTCTTTTCAACAGTCCCATTAAGCCACAGCAGCGAGGCAGTGAGTCTGTGTGCACTTTGACCAGGTCCCAGAAAACTAAATGGAATTCAGCCATCATTTAATGTTGTCTGTGTCAGAGTGTCAGGAGAAAATCGTGTGCCAACAGGGCTTTACAAACACACACACACATAAACACACACACACACTCACAGATGTGACATGATGAGCTTGTTCACTTCTCACTGTTACAATACTCAATCACCACCCTGCTGCCTCACATCGGTGTCACCAGACTGGACTGAAGCATCAAAACCAATGAGCAGGGCTAATTTAATCCAACAATATTTACTGCTGTCAGTCAATCCTTGTTCTGTTGCTTCATCCCTGACATATGCAATGCGTCACATTCCATTGTTGGATTGTTACCAAAATTGACGAAATTATAAAGGGAACTTAACTTGGGGAATAAAATGGAATGACGATAACTATTTGCTATGTAGCTAAAAATAAATACACATAATTAATCTATTGTTTCTACTGTAAAATAAAATCTTTCAAATTGTCACATTGTACTCAAATAAACTTAAATAAACGTCTGAGCTAGGCTCATATCGGCGGCTATAAATAAATTGGACTCTATGATAGACTGAAGAGTGATACCTTGATTCTCACAGTTACTGTAAAACACATAATTAACAACATCTTTCAGATGAGATTGTTGACAATTCAATATACCATATATATATATTGTTGTGCAATAGGAGTAGACTTGACGTTGGCTAATTAATAATAATCATGAAATATGATTATTAAAATAATAAAAATTATCTATCAAAAATAATTAAATTATTAATTGAAGATGATCAGTAATCAAATAACAATAAAACCACTAATGAGAAAATAGGAATTATCAATTAGAAAGTACAAGCTATCAATTAACAATGATAAGGTTATCAACCAAGAATAATGAAAATAATTAGTCCAACACAATAAAATTATCAATTTAAGAATAATACTATCTATATTAATAATTGAGAAAGGGGGGCACCACCCTGGTTTCCCAGGGACCAACGATGTCAAGCTATAATTATCAGTCTCATAATGATAAATGTCAAATTAATAATGTCAATATTTTAATATTAACGATTACTTAATAAACAGTGAAGGCTTCTAAGTTCGAGCACAGGCAATCATAATCCAGCTGCAATCACACACTTATGCACAAATAATCACAGACTACAGATACTTTAATTACAAAAGTATTTATTAAAAAGGGGAAATAAAGTTATAATGTTATTCAATGATTTATCATTTTAACAAGCTCCGATATTTCAAAGATAAACACAGCACTTATCACAATTCAGAAAATACATGTAAAACCTGCGGTCTACCTATGTATGTCTGTCTCTGTGTGTGTGTGTCTGTGTCAAAGTGTCTCTCTGTGTGGGTGTGTCTATGTGTGTGTATGTGAAATAAAGTTAGTGTTATTTAATGATTTATCATTTTAACAAACTCCCATATTTCAAAGATAACAACAGCAGCTTATCACAATTTAGAACACGCATGTAACCTCTGGTCCATCTATGTGTCTCTGTGTGTGTGTATCTGTCTGTGTCTATCAAAGTGTGTGTGTGTGTGTGTGTGTGTGTGTGTGTGTGTGCGAGAGAGAGAGAAAAAGAAGGGGGCGTGGCGATGACGCGTAGTGACATCACGTCTAAGATGGAGGCCGATCATGATTCGAGGAATCAAGGCCTAAAAACTCTCAAAATGGTTGTGACTACAAAACAAGATGGCGGAGCCGTTATGAATTTAGAGCCAGAATGGAGGGCGGGTCTAGAGATGAATAATCTCCAATGGCCGCCGGACCACGTGTGAGACACAAGGAGGAGGCAGAACAAAAGGGTTCTTTGTTCTAGCTTAGTTTTGGCTTCAAAATGGCGGCAAGATGCATTAAGGCCCTCTAAATATAGATTTAACTATGTGACATGAACTGTATTATAAATACAGATCAGAACGTGTGTAACAGGTTCAGGAGAAGAGAGAGAGAGAGTGAAGAGAGAGAGAAAACATGCAAGGAGAGTTCAAAGAAGCTCTTAAAACACGCCGGAGATAGGTTAACAGTGATTTAATCACTGCAGACTAACCCGGACGTAAACAGCGCGGCCGGAGGCTTCCCTCGCGGCGCTTAAGCACTGTAAACACACGAAACCCGGAAATGAACCGGAAGTAGCCGGATCGTCGTGGCTAAACAATGAGACAGGGAGGTCCCGCAAACAAATACGCTAAAATATTAAACAATACGCTACGTATCTGCCCAGGCAATCAAGTCTCTTACTGTACAACCCTCGCGGTGTGCCTGTGCCTCGGCGCGTATGTGGCGGGGGCCAGTGAATCACGTGGTCTCTCTCTCGAGCGGAGCTCCGGAGCTCGCCGCTGGACCGGAAAAGGGAGCGAATTCCTCGTGCTCCTTGACGGAATGAAACTTCGTCTTTCTTCTGTAACAGCGGAGACCGTGCTGTTTTACAGGAACGGAGTGGATTGTCTCTTACTCCTCAGCGGGATGAACGTCGCGCTTCTGCAGGGAACGGCTTTGTGGAAGCCGTTTGTGGATCGTTGAAAAAGAAAAAGTCTGTGGAAGTGTCCGTCCAGCGGGTACACTTCCTGTTTCGGTCTTTCAAGTTAAAACAGCAAAAAGTCCTATCAAAATAAAACTTCGACTGAGATAAAAGAAGAAATGAAACGACTTCAAATAAAATGATATTAAACAAACGTCTAATCGCCTCCTTAGTTACTTTGTCGTGTGGTCGGCCTCGGAAGGTCTGGTACAACTTGAGCAGTGGAGTTAAAAGAAGAGGACAAAGAGAGTCTCTTAAAAATACCGAGTTAACTAGTAGAACCCCGAGGGGTTCTGTTGTTGCTGGGGCATCTGGGTGAAGAGAGAGAGGTTTCTGTGAGCTCAGCCTTTTTAAGTCATGTACCCCTCCTCCCCTGGGAGGAGGGGTCAGGGGTCAGTGTGGCCCTCCAGCCAATTGAGTTGTCAGGATTTGGCCCCCAGGGGCGGGCTTACCGTGGGGACCCAGGAAGTGACCTGCTGCCACATGGAGATAAGGGCCCATGCTGGATTTTTAATGTAAGGGGTTTCCCGAGCCTGGCCTAAGGTTTTACGACTCTTTGTTCTAAGTCAGGTCACTGGGCCTTGCCCAACAATATAATATACTATGATAATAATTCAGCTAATTTTAATGGACAAAATGCAAATCAAATGGCCGTAATAATAAGACTGTCCTGTTTTGTTCAGTTTTAGCCTTAGTTTTATTTGCAATTCATGACACAAGAGATCAGCGAAATAAAATGTGATGAAAGTCTTATAGACGTTTCTACTGCAGAAAAAGAAAGAAGCTGCTCCTTCAATTCAATACCAGTGACTTTGTGAAAACAACCGATTTGGCCTGTACTATTTTCTACTGTAGCAGATTGACCTGCCTTAAATCTCCAGGGAGATTTACAGTGGTTTTAAGGAGGCTTGTTCACCCGCACAGAAGTGGTGAGACCTGTGGTTTCAGGCCTGATTCCTGCTGCTCCGATTTACAGCCGCTCTCTCATTGCTTTTCCCCTCGTCTCAGCAGCCAAGCAGCATGTTTTAATAAATCTTATAACTCAATTGAACAAGTGTAGGCCAACTTATCTGCAGTGGACACCCTGGTCAATCTGTCAGCCCAATTTAAAATTCTGCAGCTCAGGAGAAAGTTTATCATAATTCGCTTATATGATAGACACTTTTTTTCCTTCTCAGTGGTGAACCTG
Organism: Limanda limanda; assembly: GCF_963576545.1. Taxonomy (NCBI): domain Eukaryota; kingdom Metazoa; phylum Chordata; class Actinopteri; order Pleuronectiformes; family Pleuronectidae; genus Limanda; species Limanda limanda. Next base: position 17,243,752 of record NC_083647.1, on the reverse strand, counting down.
GCATCACAAAAAAGCAGAATAGGAAATAAAATCATTTATTTAAACCATGAGAAGTGGAGGAAATAATGCATGTTCACATCTGGGATTGTTGCTCACAGAATAAATGCTGCTGCTTATACGCTGCGGTTGCGTGATGACTTTAAATATGTGATGAAACTAAATTCATCGGCCATTAAACATTAAAAATCCTCTGCAAACAAAGGGTGAGTTCTTATTCCTGCCGGATGAGACGTGAGATGATCACACGGACAAAGGTTTTTATTGACGAGGAAGAGTGAAAGATGGACAGACGCACACTCTCTTTTCCCTTCTGTCTCCTTCTGTGTGTGTGTGTGTGTGCGTGTGTTGTTACATCAGAGCAGCTCTAAATGCTCTATTGTTTATTTCCTGCTAAGTGTCTTGAGTCTGCGCTGCTTTGGTCTGTGACTCCCCGAGCTGCAGAGATTCCGTTCACACAGGAATAAATACAGAAGTCTAAAACTAAACATGACAACTGCCATGTTTCGTCCTCTGACAGAAGATGAGGAATAAGCGGTGCTGGGAATTCAAAGTATTGTGCATGTTAAGGAGAAGTCAGTTTTCTTTTCCTTTTGACTGCACTTTGCTTCCAAAAACAAGGAATTAGGAACCTCAGACAACAGATTACTAAAGACCATTCCATAACTGCCAATGAAATACACTGATACACTTTATTTTGGCATATTTGAACTTGATAAATTAGCCATCCCTTCCTTTGTTTCAAGATACTTCTCAAAATGTACAGAAAAATGCTTTTTCACCAAACCCGGGAGTAGTTCATTATTCATACGAGCACATATTTTAAATATGCATCGACTGGATTATGTGCAGCATGTGTTTTATGGTACAGTTTACACCAAAGAACACGTCATGCTATAGCGATGGAGATTTTTTCGCTGTGCAATGTCTCACACACACATTCGCGGGGCGCCCTCATGTATTTTACATCGCGAGCGATTTCAGTTAAAACACACCCAGAGGAGTCACATGTCACCTCTCCTCTTCCGTGGTGGAGGCCGAGTCCAGTGACGAGCAGTGATGAGCTGCCGGTGGAGGATTTGAATGTAAAGTAGGACACAATTATGAGTTTGACGTGGGAGAAAAAAAAATACAGATGTGACTAATAATATCATCAATGCTGTGTTTAAATACTAAACCGTGCTAGTGAGACAGTGTACTCACAACCTGGAACTGGGACACCTTATATATCAATCAGGGTTATTCATTGAGTAAATGCATGTGGAGCCTGAGGGCGAATCAGGAACATTCTGTTCACCTGTGATGGTGTTACCCATTGCACTATATGAGCATGAGCCAGTCAGCCTGTCTCTGTTTGTCCGACTTCCAACTCTTTTGCATCTTGTATCTCTGTCTGTCTGGAGGATTACTTCAAACCTACAAAACTGATCTCCATGAAGTAATCTGGAGGGAGGGGGGGCATCGTCCAAACGAGAAACCCATCAAATTTGGGGGAGGATCAAGTTAAACCTTCAAAATGGATCCAGGAGGTTTTTATTTTTTAATTTTCTTAAACATGGCAATACAGGGTGTTATGGCCTGGGTGGAGATATAAGTTCTCCAAGCCCCCTTCAACTTAACTCCGCCAAGGAGGTGTTCACCCCTGTCTGTTTGTAAACAGGATTATGCAAATCCTATTTGATGTTTTACCACAAAACTTGGTGGGAGGATGAACTATGGGTCAGGAAAGAGCCCCATACATTTTGGTACAGATCCATGAGTTTTTTTATCACTTTCTTTAAGTTATGATATAAGAGTTTTTTTCAAGATTTTTGTTGATTTCTCTGAGAATAACTCTTAGATCTTGATGAAAATTATGAGCATTATAAAGGGAGTGATATTCATTTAGTGAATTGAAATGTGGTTTCATAAGGGAACTGTTGGGGCTTGGTGGAGGTATTTACTCTACTGAGTGCCAGTCTAGTGGATTATGTTTTTTCATTTGCTTATTTTCTCTGCTTAGTTACAGCTAATTAAAAGTCTCAGCTTGTTGACCTGCCTCCAGCTGGACATTGTGTTGGATTTCAAAAAACTGGCTGGATTAAAAACGGTCAAAGTCACAAACAGTAAGTTAAAAAAAAAATCAACTTTCCTTCCGTTGGTCCTGTTTATGTTTCGTAACACCCAAAGTATTTTCTCTTGCGTGTTCAGACATCTAAAAAAGTTAACTTTATGTGAAGCGTTAGCTTGCAGGCAGAATCATCAAAGTGCAGAAGGGAGAGCTGCACAGTAATGATATAGTGTGCGGAGTCTCTATAGCTCAGAGCACACAGTATTGAAAATAAAAATATTGCATGAGTGGTAAGTTTTCCCCTTTTTTCAGGCTTTTCAAAGAAACTTTGCATAAATCAAACCAATTTCCAACTTGCAGCAGATGAAAGCAGCGTCCTTAATCCCACCCTGGTTTGATGCAGTAACGTGTATTTCTGGAAGTATTTCTGGAACGATTTCACTGCTTTGCGTTGGGAATATTGAAGGAAGTTAGTATGAAGAAAATCACAAGTTAAAATACAATTATAAGCATACCAGAAAATTGCCAGTGAATCTAATGAGGGGGAACAGTGTGAAGAGTAAAAAACCTCACAGCCTCACAATCTGACTGAACTCTCTGTGCATCCGTTACTGGCTCCTTCCACGTCTGCTCATTCACTGTGCAACACGGAGAAATTTCACGCATGGAGATGGAAGCCCTTAATTGAATCTCCACTCATGTAAGACTTGGTTCCGGGTGAGGTGCAGCGTGTGTGTGAGAGAGGGGGGGTTGGCCCTGCATAGCCCACTCTCAATGTACAGAGCAAGCAGAAAGACCCCAGTCCACATTGATCTCTGAGGTGAAAAGTACACGGCAATAAAATGGAGAAACATCTTTGCCTCTGGCCGAGAGATGACGAGTGGCTTTACATCTCAGCCTTTATAGCTACGTGATTCGCGTCCTTTCAACTATTCTGCCATTTCTAAATAATCATTAGTTGGGATAAGGATCGTGACAAATTAGGAGTCTGTGCAAGTCGCTCTTGGTTCAGCTCCACCAGCGACCAGATCCCTAATTTTTTCGTTTTAGTTTCCCACATTTTCATAGTTCTAATTCTAAATCACTGTTCACGTTGGACAGCATCCGTGGGGGGAAAAAATATATTTTTTAACAACCTTCAACTTTGTAAAGTAGATTCGTAAAGTAGAAACATATTTTAAACATCATCAAAAGCGAGTTTGAGCACTGAGATGCTCCCTGCTCGACGGAGACTAATCCAGTCACAGCTAATGAATCAAAGTGTGCTTATATCCAGCATGATGCAAAAAACCGTAATGTGCTTCACTGGATATTTTCAGCTTCTCATTGATATGCAGCTCCTTTGGTTTGGTTTTTGCTAAAGACCAAAGCTTTTGTTTGAAGGCTCCAGTTGCATTAAACTCTATTAATCTCACCACAACGTTGCTTGGGAGCTATAGGGAACAGAGCGCTCACTTCAACCCCCTCAAATTCACCTCATGTCAATTCTCTCGCTTCAAAACCCTAAGAGGCTGAGAGGAGACGTGTGTGCGCTGCCCTCCATGTCCATCAAACCCCTGCGGGTCACACTCCCGGTTGCCAGACCCTCACTCTGCCGTCTCTTTGAGCTCTCCCTTGCTCTGACCTCGTCATCGCCCGTCTAAAATCTTCTCCCTCCCGGCTCCCAGAGGCTGCAATATTCACTCTTAATCTTGTGTCGGCTGAAAAGTCATCTCCCAGAGAAGTATAACATCTCCCGGCCCCTCTCGTCTCTTAATCATATCTACTCTCTCTATCTGCTCTAATGTGCCCTTTCAGCTCGTCATTTATATCTCTGTGTCGAGGTTATTATAAGGCGGTGGTCTCAGGGACCATATAGCAGAGACCCTCAGAGTCGACTTTTGCTCACTCCTATGGCATCCATGCAGTATGTTTGATTGTTGGTGCTAAATTAACAGCATCTCACAGCATCTGCTTCATCTTTATCAGTTCATTCCCCTTTTCCGTGGATCATTTGTAGTCACACATCTCTGCTGCTCTCATTAATGCTCTGTCTCATTAGCTGTGGAACACAGAAATTAAAGTGATATGTATTCCTTGCATATCATCATATATTTGCACGGACAGCATTTGACAGATGCTTTAAACCAAAGCAACTTATACTGCTACTGTAAGATAACTGCACTGGGAGATGTGACTGAAAGGTAGGAGGCGTTACTCACAAGCACTTGCACATAAACATGCAGTTTATATGTACATGTGTTCTATACTGTTTATGTTAACATGCACACAAGGCTGCAGGCACACATTAATGTGTTTGCACTTCTGCCTGGTGCGGGGTATTTGAAATTGTTTCGAGATACATTTTGACAACTGTTTAATGTTCGCAGGCTATCAGACCATTTGATAGACCCGAGGAGAGCAAACTGTATCTTATATATATATATATATTTATATATCTTCTTCCCACTTACTTCCCTTTTTTACTGTAAAAGAGGAGATATACTAGATATATTTATACCGGTCACTTAGATATACAGCCAGATGGGTGGAAGGATGTGTTGATGGTTTTCTTTTGCGTCGTGATTCTAAATGATCACATATTTGACTCCAATACAGGGCACAACTTAAAGTACTACAATTGTGGAACCTATCACCATAATATATGTAATGTATAGTTAATAAACTAATATATGTTATTGAGGGAGAGGGACCCCTCACTTGTGGCTCTCTCTGTAGTTTCTTTGTTTGGGGTATTTGCTCCTCACTCTTGTAGAGGATTCAGGTCCGAGGATGTCGAAAGTTGTTGAAGTGAATTGTGAATATGGGCTATACATGTAACATCTGATTGATTGATAGTTGATTATTGCTGAAAATTCCACCTCCCTCTTTGATAAGCAGTCTTTCCTGTTGTGCACCACGTGCCACTTTGCTCTGTTCCACTCGCATAGTGCCAGCACCCTTCCTGTCAAATATAAATTAAACGTAACACGTTTCTATTCCTCCGGGGTTCCATCCCTCCATTGCTTGTGTATTCTTACTTTCTTTTTACAATAAAGGGCCTTACAATTATTTCTTTCCTTGTTCGGTTCCTCTCTTGTGTAACAACCCGCCCGCTGCCGTTGCAATCTGTCAATCTGACAGAGAAACATGATTAATCATTCTCTCTATTAAAGCTAAGAAGTTGCTCACAAGCTAAATCCCACCTCCATATTAATTTTGAGTAGGTTTGAGTATCTATTTTGCTCATAATGAGAAGGACACAAAATTAAGCATACTTGAAAGTAAGTGTGCATAATAAATACTGCTTGTCTCAGTGCGATGCACAGAGGAGAAACAACAGCAGCTAAATGGAGATCTTGTAAAAAAAAAATAAGACATCAATATTTTAAAACATTTGTCTTTTGAAAATGTGCGTTTTGATGAGTCTGTGCCTATCCCACATTTATATGTTTGGACACAGTGAAAACTACATTGATTTCTGTTATACCACGTCAGACACAATACAGTGTGTGTACGTGTGTGTCAAAGCTGACTGGTTTGATTCGGTTCAGCTATCTCGACCCGGCTGGTTTGGTTCATTTGGGCTGGTGAGACATGTGCCAATCAAACTCTGGTACGGAGTAAACAAGTGAACCAAGAGAATCTGACAGGACGAGTCAGGGGAAGATCCAAGATTTAGTCTTGAGAGAAGCAAAGAAGGCCAAGCAAAGGATTTTGAGATAGTTTGTACTGTAGGTGATTTTAGGATGGAAGTGACCACCATAGATAAATACAGATGAGTTAATGTAGCTCTGTGTAGTTTACCATTATTTTTTCTTTATGGGTGGATGACAACCACCAAAACTGTTGAATTAGTGAATTACATGATGTCATATTTGTTTTGTCTTTTTAATAAGTCAGTGTAAACAAGATGTCAATCAGAAGGAATAAGTCTGAGTCAGACCCATATCATTTTGAAGGGTCAATGTCGATAATGTTTAAAAAGTTTTTTTTTTGTGTCTGATATTGATCTATATAGGCCAAACTCTTTTGACAATATCATTAATTAGATATATTACATTTCAACCATAATGTTAACTATAAATAGAAGGAAAACATTAATATATCCATGTAGTTCTTAAATTCATAAAAAATAAACATTAAGATTTGTATTCAAAAATTTCACATAAACGCACATCGGCATTGTTTATTCTATAAATTAAAAGCAAACATAAACCGATTTGTGAGACTCTGTTTTTTTATCAGCCACCAGATAAATTAGATTAAAAAAGCTAAATTGTTCCCTCTTGGTGTGTTTTCTCACAATAACTAGTGTGTTGTGAATTGTGATATAACACTGACAACTCACATTGATCTCGGCCTAAACTTCTACATGTTAAAATATTAATGCTTGGACCTCTGCTTTACTCAGTTTACTATGCGGCATGTTATAGTTCAAAAGGAAGGAAAAGCTTGAGAATATGTAAATAGTTATATTTCAAAAATATGAACCGCAACCTGACAAAGGAAAGAAACTCTAATGTTTTCCGACAGCATGACCAACACAGCGGCTGCAAACCGAAATTGGTGTGTCACCTCCTGTGCAATACTCCTGTACAGTGCATATATACCCCTGCAGGTTGGCATCAGCATTTATGAATGGTTTGCCGTGTGCATTTCCCCTGTGGGAGGAGGTGGGCGGCGGTGGGGGGTGGGTTGGGGATGTTATGAATTTGTCATGCGTGTGCCATGTTGGCCTAGTTACAGTACAGTGTTTTCAGATACTGTGAAAGACCAGGAAGTGCTCCCTCACTCACCATGTCGTCTGTCTTCAATTAATGATTCTCCCAGTGTGTAAGTGTGTCTGTGTAACTGTGCATGTACAGTATGAGGAACCCAAGTAAAATAAAATAAACATTTCTGCTAGTTAATGAATAATTGACAATTCATGGGCATAACAACACAAAGAAAGAATCCTAAATCCTACACACACAAACTCACACTCGCACTTCAAGGTGCAAGGTGATGCATCTATATCACAAGGTGGACATGAGGACATTGGATATTGCTTGTAAGTGTGCAAGTGTGAAATAAAATCAATGTTAACTAAGTAATGTAATGCAGAAATAAAGCGATATTATTGCTTCTAAATGATACAATCTTTTAGAATGTTTCTTTGACACATAGGTGGGTGATCCTGTACAGCATCGACCCTGCAGGAGCTGTGTATTGCTCTCAGAGTAGCTGTGAGCCCAGATGGATACGTAAGATGCACCCTGTTGTTGCGTTGCACTAAAAATTGCACCATGGAGAAGCTCAATACTCAATTCATCATTCTATTGGAACAAAACTCCTCGACTGGTGATGAAAATGTGATGTTTGCTGCACCTCTGTAAACAGCTCGTGGGCAGGACTGTAAAAAACATGAATCTATCCTCAAAGCCATTTGCATTATTGAGATTTGTGCTTGGGAAGAATTCTCTGTCAAATAGAAAATCAGTGTATTTAGCTTGAGCACATGACTGCGTCAGAAAAGAAAAGCTTTGAGCCTTAGCCGTGAATTGATTCACGGCTCCTTGTAAAGGTCATGAAAAATTCATAGTCTTAAGAAAAATCTAAGTTAGTGTACTTCTCCACCACTCATGCATACCAGTGGGCATTCCAAATGATTTCCATATGTAATACAACTGACTGTAAGTGCCTGATTCATCATCTGGGAATTAAAGTTGCATGAATCCAAAATGAGAAGGTCACAGTCAAACCTGCTCCGTATAAAACATCATAAGAAAAGCTTAACCGATATTTTGGCTGCTGCTGTCATACAAAAATAGCGTCTATAAAGCTTGTGATGTGGAATGTCAAGGAGCTACTTGCAGGAAACCTCAGCAACACATTGTAGTTACTTCAGCAGAGGGGATGGATGTTATTTACCTTTTCGGAAATACGTCAGCGAGGAAATTGAAAATATTCCGTCTGCAGCTTAAATGATCGGACGGCAAACAACGCAAAATGAGCGATGAGACTAATATACACTGATTCCTAATCTGAGGCATAAATCCTGGATAGTGAGATGCTGCACTGATAGTTATGAGATTGTTCTCGAGCTGCGTCTGCACACGGGGACCGTCTCTGAAACCTGAACCGCTGCCCTGCACTCTAATCTAAAGAGGGATTTTTGTCTTAGGCTAACAGTATTTCTCGGGAAGTGAAGGTACATTGTGTGCAGCGACCTGGGGGTCAGTGCAGATTGATAAAGAGGTGAGTGAAAGGGATGGAAGAAAAAAAACATGTCTGTATACAATGTCATTTGCTTCAGGGCAGCTTTCTTTGAACAAAACCCAAGGTCAGAATCAAAGAGCAAAGGCCCAGCGAAACAGATCGAACCAAAAGTCGGTTTTGATGTTGGTTTTATTACCGAGGCGTCGTTTGAAGTCGATGGGGTTTTAAAACTCGACTGAGGTGACATAACCTGAGCCAGAAATACAGTTGTCCTATAAAGTGGAAAACAATCAGAACAAATGTGTCTGGGAAAATTTTTCTCCAAATCGAAAGCAAATCATTCTTCCTCCTTCTCATTTCTGTTTGTCCTCACATGGATAAATCAGTGAAATTACACCCATAGATGAAAACATTTTTAATTGACGTCTCCCTGCAAACTGTAGGAAGCTGTGCCGGAGCCTCACTACATAACACACTTCTATAGTTTTATCACTTTCTGTTTAGTATGCTAATGATTTCCAAAATACATAATGATCCCAATAAATTACAGCAGCCCTGGTGATGCTTCACTGAAATCATAATTCATCTCTGGCTGCTCTCGATGGTGTGTAATCAGCTGCTGCCATTCAGAGTTTCGTCGGATCTCTCCAAAAGCAAAGCAGCCGCCTCCTGTTTAGCTCCTCGTAATTTCCACCTGTGATGAACACACTGAAGCTATATCTAAGTTTTCTCCCCCCCCTCCTGCAAATTATGGCTCAAATTTATTTCCCAAAAAAATCGTGTTGATACGAAACATCGAGTTGCTTTGAAATTATCTCAGGGTGGGTGGAGAATAGTTTATTTATGTAGAAATGCATAATTCATGCCCGTGGAATATCACAGTCACAGTGATATAGGAAGCAGCATCCAGTTACGGGGGCCAGGTCTATCAGGGAAAGATGTTATTACTTCATACTGGGCTGTCACAGTCCATTAAGTCTCCCTATAATTCTCCCCAGGACTTCTTTCCATATGCAATCACTCATTTCAGGTGCAAAAGACCTGGGAGATGTTTGCGTTTAAAGTGCAAACATGTGACATAGGTTAGCACTGAGACACTGTGAGATTAGAATAATGCGGCAGCTCGGTCACATTATTGTTTTCACCAATAAAGGGATGAGATGCTACAGTTGACATTCACCCGTTCACATTCATCCAGCACTTTGTCAATCAGTCATGCATCAGATTCACGCGCTGTTAGCAAAGCCGTCAGGGGCAATTTGGGATTCAGTGCCGTGCCCTCAGCATGTGCACTGGACAAGCTGGGAATCAAACCACCGACCCTCTGATTAGTGGATGACCCGCTCCATCTCCTGAATCACATCTGCTAAATGACGTAATGGCTTATCGTAGTGAATCAGGTTTTTTTGCAGTGCGGAGCAGCAGCTTGGAAACTGCCTGGAACGTAAACATGTCGTCTTAATGGCCCACGTCTCAGCCACTGTTTCATTCTTTGTCTGACAAGAGGAAAAGAAAACCATGTGAATGAGAGAGGCTTTATCGTCACTTCAGTTGTATTAATACTAAGCACTACAATTCATGAATGACACTTGAGCTCACATATCCCATCTGGCCTGAGAACACCTGAGGATCCAGGGAGGCTAGGGAGAGCGATACCCTTATTACCGGCTAACGCATGGATGGATGCACTTTTGGCAGAATACCAATATGACATAATGACATGATAGATATGCTAGATATCGCATTATGTCATCTAGTGTTATACAACAACCACACATGGTCCAGCCCCTAGACTGTGTTTAAAAAGGAGAGCATGTCTTCACTTCCTTTTATTGATTAAGAATGAAGCCAAAATATGCCAGAGTATGGATGCCGCCATTTTGCACCTATGCCGTACTCTAGAGACACGGTCGAAGATAGTGATCGTGGTGTGAAGTAGCGGTATCGAGGTCAGAGTCATACACACGCCCGACCAATCATGAGGCAGTCTCAGCTGTCAATCATGACGTTTTTTCCCATTCATTATTATAAAGGAGCTGGGGTTCATAACCTACACTGTAGCCAGCCACCGGGGGCAGATCAAGATGGTAGCTGTCATGTCGTCCCTCATTATATACTGTCTACTGTCCAGCCTTATGCTTGGTTTTTGACGTAGTCTCTTTTTAATGAGTCTTTGCCTTGATCGTGGGGAGGACGACATAAATCAGTCAACAAACCTCCGACAAAAATAGAGCACATGGTGTTTTGTTCTGAACGCTCCCGCCTCCTGTGTATTCGACATGAGGCGCATCCATCAAGAGGCCGTGCAGGGAGGAGCCTGAACTCTCCTTCAACCCAGCAGTGAAAATCATCTATTAATGGAGGTGTGTCAAGCAGGGTAACATCTCTATTACTGAGGGGCTTCCTGTTCGTTTACCTCATCCGCAGGGTCTGTGTTTACATGTTGCTCACTGCTCCTTCGCAGCTTGAAAAATGTCTTTGAATGCTCCGGCTGACTGGCGTTCATATTACACACACAGGGACACACACACAAATATATAATTCATTGTGGTTTGATTGTTAACATTATTCCATCCTTTCTTGGCATTTTGAATTAATAAGATTATAAGTGCAGGTAAAAGAAAGTATATAAGACAGTGAAATGAAAAGACTAAAGTGCTAAAAATAGAAGTCACACCTAACAAAGACGGATTCACCCGCTTCTCGACTAATTCAAGCATTGATTTCTCTCCCGTGCATGCACCTTCCACTAATTGATTTGTGTTGATGGTTATTCAATCAGCCATTTACAGCCCTGCATAGTACTCATAAACGTGCAGGGAGAAAACAATTGAGGCTGTTGCAAGTTTTCACTATCTCAGGACTACAACTTTCATATAAAAACCAATTGCTGAAAAAAGCAGACAAAAGACCAGAGGGGAAATTAACTCTTGAGATGAAAAGGCTGCTGTGCCATTATTACACCTCCACGATAGAGACCATGAGGATTTTTTGTTTGTTCTTTAGAAAGGGACAGTCTGGGCGTGAAGAATGCACATTGAGATAACATGATTATGTAATTGAATTTTTATGCAATTGAGAGCAAAGATGGTCTTGATATAGGCGTTGTGGGTGCTGCTATTTTGAAAAGGTTTTAATAGGAAAATAATCGAATCTGTAAACTTTTCAACTTTCATTTCCATATCTCGTTTCGTATATCGTTGTGCAGCGATGCACGGAGAAGTCTCCTCTCTGTTTCCAGCCAGTCCTTCCTGATCTTGTTTCACTTGGTTCAGATGCTTATTTGGATCTTTATGATGTAAGGAGCTGTAATTATTCAACATATTATCATAGATTGTTCATAAAGATGGACGATATATGTCTCAAATTCCTCCCATTGTACAAAAATGAAGCAAATGAAAATTCCGGATATGGTTCCTTCCAACTCGTGCTTTTGAGACTATGAATAGTAGTTATTGTACTATGGATTTTGAGGTCCTGCCAATACACATATTAAACAAATCCCTAGTCAGATGTCAATCATGATATTTCACCCTGTTTTCGAACCATTTAATATCTAATAAAAACCACATTTACCACTAACATGGAGGAGACAGGGTTTTTAGACAGGCTGCATTTAGAAAAACTCAGAGATCCATTCTTTAGCTCATCTGATTCTATTCTCTGGCACTGACTCTATCGTTCAATCATGTGGCACCAAATTCAACCAAGCGTATCTGCTGCTCTTCTCTGTTCCTGATACCGGGTCTTGGTGCCGCAGGTAAATAAAGATGCCGTTAAAATTCCCAACCTCTCCTTCCATCCTCAATATTTCACTCTCGACTGTTCTTCCTAAAATGAGAGGTGATGGAACAACCTGTCAGATCAAATGACTCAGAGCCACAGCCTCACTGAATAAGTAATTGAGTTATGTGTAATGTTGATCGTCTGTCATAACAAGACAAAACATTTTTGAATTGACCACTCAGACAGGAATGTAATGTAAAGGATATAAACACAGAGCTGTGTTCATATTGTTCTTCTCTCTCTCATGGGATCACATGTTGCCCATACATATATTGAAAAAAAGGTTTAAGCCTGTATACATGTGTGTCCATGTGAATGTAAGTTGAAGACCAAGGCCACCGGTTTTACCATAGACTGGATAGACAAACCCTGATGTGCTGCTGCCCTGTGTGGCAGATCTGTCAGCTCAAACAGGTCCAAGATTGGCAGCATGCCTAGGATGGCTCCGGAGTCTGTCTACAACACGTCAAAGTCGACCTTAGCATCAGTTAATAACACATTGGCTTTTTCATGCCCTTAACATCTGCCATTTTAGTCATTTTTTAATGTCAAACCACTTCACCCAGCAGAAAGAAATGCACAAGTGAGTGCTATCATATCTAAAGAGCTGTTTAAAACAACATTTCCGATTCAGTGTATTTGAAACAAAGAACAAATCGCCTCATTGCTTGCAGCTTAATATGCAGCAGCTTCATAGTGATTGTCACCTATTAATCCATATTTTGTAAGGTTGCAGGATGCCCCCACTCTCAGTCAAATGGAGGACGCCCTTTCAAACTCAGGTATTGTTGGTAGATAAAAGTCCTTGACCAATACACAAAAGAAGAGAAAGCTATTAAGCATGTTTCTGTGATAAATGGGAGAGCGAGAAATGCGGCTAAACAAAAGACAATTATATTACCACTCTGAACTGCTGTTCTGTTCAGTGGTACACACAAAATCCATGTATTTGTCCTTCAGGATGTATTTTTTTACTAAATGAAAGCTTAGTTTCTTCGGGTAATTCAATTTTACACAATATATCACTAATGAGCTCAATGTGTGCTGTAGTGTGCTGCAGCAATAATGACAAACGTATCCACCAAACTACTGTCCCTTATCTTTTTGCTGTTTGCTGTCTCCTGTGAGTTGGAGTTCCAAAACTTTCACTGAGTGCAGGAGAGAACGGTTGTGGCAGCATCCGTCATGTTTTAGAGACAAAGTAATGGCGAAGGTCCAATGATCTGCAGGCAGCAGGGCCACACTTAGATGGATTGGCAAAATATAAACCATTGGGAACTCAGTCCTCCGAACATCCAGGGACATTTGCCTGACTTTATTGACAATCACCATTTCAGAGTGACTCAGGGCATTGGGATGAATTGCACCTCTGTTAAATTAGCCATTACCTCTCTGAAGGTGCTGAATTATTGGTGGGAAGGAATGGATGCGAGGGGAAAAGTGAGTAGGAGTGAATAAATATGATGGGGAACTGGAGGCAAACATTCAGAGCTTTACACAAGCAATGTCAGACTAATGAGCAAGTCTTCAATCTGCTCTACAACAATTGTTATTCCACCTGTTTTGCATCTCTGCTAACAGATAAGTACAGACCAACCTAGCCACTGTATTAGCTGTCTTAAGGTCATGTTGCAGATGTGACATTTTAAAAAGGCCAATTCGCTGTAAGGACTACCTGTTGCCCTCTATACTGTATGGACTACCTGTTACCCTCTATACTGTATGAGGCACCTGTTGCCCTCTTTACTGTATGGACTACCTATTGTTCTCTTTACTAGGGCTACGTTTTACCCTCTTTAGTTGAAGTGCTATCTGTTACCCTTTATGCTGAAAGGGCTAACAGGCGCTCTCTTTAGTGAAAGGGTTAACAATTTACAATTGTCTCTATCTGACACAGACCCTACAATGATCAATCAGTTTGGATATTAATCAACTAGTTGCTTCAGCTTGAAATTTCACATGCATGTTTATGTGATTAATTTGTGTGTTGTAGTTTCCCACAAGGACTGTAGTCCGTGATTTGTGACAGTTGTTCAATGCTGTCAGTAATTTCTGAGTTTATAAACTGGGGAATTAAATATCCTTGTTTTCACAGTCTTTGGTCAAATTCTTTACTGTTTCACATATTGCTTCCACTTTTATTTTTTTGTTCCATTCGAAGCTTGTTTAGTTGGCAGCACAGAACAGTGGGGGCTGAGCAAACCTCCTACATATGCACCAAAGTCCCCATGCACCAGCTTAGTGGTTTCAAAGACTGTAATATTCAACCATTGTGAATATACACATAGTAATCTGCCTCCTTCTGCTGCTACACAACCATTAGACGCACATGAGAACATCACGTCCTAGAAGACATTGCATTTTTGTATTCATTTCACGTAAGGTTTTTACAGTGCAAGTGAAAAGTGAGTGATTTTAGGTAAGGTTTCATGCCTTCTGTTTTTGATCCATCTCACTTTCAATCAGGACATATTGGACAAAAAAAATATTCTCAGATGGCTCCTTGCTAATTTATTTCTATTATAGGATCCTTGATTTATACAGATTTAGAAGCATTTGGCTGAGTTTGGCCCACAGAGCAGCCACTGGCAGCGAAGATAATGCTGCGATCCATTTTAATAGCCGTTGCGCACAAAACGGCAAAGCAGATGGCACCAGACAAACCATAAGAAGCCAGACAGTGAAAGAGAAAGAGAGGGGAGGGGGGGCTCAGAATACCACGGCTCCTAATGAAAACAAACCACGTGTCTGCTGTAAAACAGATGCACAATAACCCATGTCCTCTATGAAGCCAAATCAATTGGGTGGAACGTGTTCCAATGTATCGCTATAGAAACAATCATTACTAAGTATTTGGAATAGTGACACAATTATTCCTGACGTCTTGGCCCAATTAGACTGCTGCAATTAATCATTTTACTAAAACAAAAAATATACACTGCAATAACATGAGCTTTTATGTTAGCCTTCATTTTGTTGGTCTAAATATGTTTTGGTTTTCCTTTTCTTTTACCTTAAAGCTTTATTGTCCTGTTTATGTGGACAAAAAAAATAATTAATGAATAAATGTACGAATAAATGAAAAACAAACAATAACAGGCTACATTTACAGAGGACGTGAATGTCTTTGTGCCCTTTAAAGCTCCCTGAAACTTTGTTTTTCATTTAACCACCCAGGTACGTCATGTCTGGGAGACAGAACCTTCTTTGGAGAATGTATTGTTTCTTAATATAATTTTACATATAAATGTATATATGCATATATGTTCTTAGTCAGTCTCAGTCTTTGCTGTAGATTTCTGAGACAGGATCAGATAAGTACAGAATGTCCATGTCGGACCTTGTTAAAAAAAAAAAACTTTGAAAGGAAATTGAAAATACTATCACCACTATAATATCCTCACATGCTACGCAGGCTTCAACAAACACTTTGAGCAACACTGTGGGGGTACGCATTGTTTTTTTCTATCAGTTGGATCAAAATGAAACATGATGCTGTGTGTTCGTGATCGCCAGTGTTCAATTCTTCTCCCAATTGTGAAGTGACGAAGCTCCAAATTAACTTGTTGACCGGCCACGCCCTTGAAATCAATCTGTACGTATTAGTGAACGTAAAAAGTTGACTGTGATGAGGAAACTGGAGGAACATGACTCACCTGCGCAGCCATGAATGACAGATCCATACTGTTGCTCCGTTCAAAACGCTCAATGAAAGATTCAAACGTGCGTGTTTTCTCCTCTTATCCCCCGAAAGAGCATTTATGCCTCAGGCTGTTGTTTTTCTCTCCTCCTCTTCTCCTCCTTCTTGTTCCTCTTTATTTTCTTCACCGGCTGTGCAAGTTGACGGACTTCACGTGAGGAGCATGTCGTAGGTTGGAAAATAAAAAGAGGATGATGATGATGAGGAGGGAGATAGAGGAGGAGGAGGAGGAGGAGGAGGAGGAGGAGAAGGAGAAGGAGAAGGAGGAGGAGGAGGAGGAGGAGGACAGAGAGGGAGGAAATTAAGGGGAATAAACAAACAGAGGGAAGAGAAGCAGAGCCGGTGCAGAAATGAATAGATGGGGATGCGAGACAGTGTGAGAGAGAAAGTGCGTGTGTGTGGGAGAGAGAGAGAGAGAGAGTGTGTGAGAGAGGCAGTGGAGCTGGACTGTCACATAAAACGAAGGAGGTGCAAGACACTCCCTCTCTCCCTGCCTCGGTCACTCATTCACTCTCTTTTCTCTGCCACTGTCTCTATTTTTGTCCCTTTTCCTTTTTTTTACTTACTCCCATCCCTCCTCCTGTGTCTGCCTCTCCTTCTGTGCCTCCTCCTCCTTTGCCTCCAGTAATTTTTCTTTTTTATTGCTTTTTTATCCTCCTCAGTGAAATGTACACTACACTGACAAAAGCACATGAGAAACCTTGTCCACATACTGTCATGTGCTTTTGGTCTTGGGGCTGATGTAGATTTTTTGTTACATTTCAGCCTTTATTATTAACATTCACATAGCAGAACTATGAGCATATGTTTAAAAAAACAAACATAAATACCTGTTTGAAAAACCCAGGAGGTTTCTGAGGAGATTTCCTTAATCCTTAATGATTCCTCTAATCATGTGGATGAAAAAAATATATATTTTTGTTCTGGTGGCATCATTTGGAGCCAGAGTCGGCGCAGTAATGGAGCCGCACTAAGTAGGTCCTGTCGATGTCCTTGACCAATTGTGAGTTAGTCTCGGTTTTCAATTATGATGTTTCATCCCGTTTTTACAGAACCATATAACTAATTAAAACCAAACGAAAATGAACACTTGAACTGTCAGATAGTCCAAAAATGACAGAAACCATCTTTGGGATGACCTATATGACCTGTAGAGCTGCCAGCCACCAGGGGGTGATGGAGATAATTGGTTTTATTGTTGGGGAGCTGTCATGTCGTCCATCTTGTAATGTAATGTTTTTGTGCTTGTATACTTTGCTCAGGTTTCCATCTAAATTGAACAATTGTTCTTTTGTTAACCCTAGAATGGGCCCTTTATATTTAAATACTTTAAATCTAAATTGGGATTGGTTTCGCTCTATGGAGGCCGCCATGTTTTTTACAGAAGCCCAAACTCGACAAACTAAACACCTTTTGAGTTTTCATTGACAGCAGAAGGTTACCACAGGTTCTCTTTAATGTCCGGAAAGGGAGGGTGAGGTGAGGGGTATTTACCTGCAACACGCAACCTAACCACTAGATGTCACTAGATTCTACACACTGAACCTTTAAGTCACTGTACTGTGACATGCAGAAATAAGGAGACTGCCCTACCTTAAATAAAAAAACATTCCCCGTTTCCAATTTAGAGCCCTGAATGTTTCTTTAAACCATCACCATTATCCTTCTGTAACCGTAGTTACATCTCCATTATTGTAACCATGACAACAACATCCTCTAATCTTAGATACGTATTTCTTTTAACCTTTGTGCACTTGACCAAATCCATGGAAAGGCTCTAAATGAGGAAACGCTCCAATCGTGTCATAGGTTGTGGGACTTAAATAATCCTGTTGTGTCTTCAAAGTCAGTCAGAAGCACATAGACGACGTGTGAGAGAAACGTTCACAGGGAAACTGAGTCTGTGGATTGAACCGATATCAAAGCTGTCAGCTTGTGTTCCTCACTCATCCTCCGGGGCCCTTTCAAAGGCTTCGCTGAAAACTTGTGACCTAAAACTAATGACACATTATGAATTAACCAGGCCTGCTTAATATAGGAGGCTGCTATTATTCATTGGAGGGTCTCTTTAAAGAACCAATTAACCAACTCCACTTACTGTATGTGGAGTGACTCGTTTAACGGTGACCCAGCTTCCGTCTGAAGATTCAAATTAATTCCCTGGTTCAGTAACACTGGAGTCTGCATACAGTGCAGTTTCACAGAGCTGCATGTTGGGTTAACAGTCAAACAGCTTGCTCTTCAATTCTATCTGGGTCAATATTTCTTCTCACATATACATTTTTTTCTTTCCAAAGTTCTTCGTCCTCGCAGAAAGAAATCGATGATCAATGGATAGTTGTATTATTTTATAGGATAAACAATGTTTGGTCATTTATGCGATTTGTCCTGCTGGGTCTTGGCTCGTGTTAACATCCTCAGCCTGATCCCACATTTTGTTATGGTTAGACTTAACCTCTGCCATGGAGGGTTTGAAGCAGATCTCTTGGATCAGCAGTTCAGACTCTGTCCTCCTGCTCAATTTTTTTATTTTTTGATGAGCAGGCAAACATAACATCCAGTCCGGTCCTCCGAGGAAGAGGGATTTTACTCCACAGCTCAACCTCCAGTCATTCTGAACAAAATTCTGTTTCTCTAATAACCCTCTGATTATCTTTGCCTCATAGGGACAAACAATCTGATTTGCTAATATGAGCACATGCATGTTATCGCTGTCACGCATCAGTATTTAATTGGATGAGGCTTCTTACATTAAGCGTGATATTTAAAACACAATATATAAATGACCTAATTAGTGGCTTATTGCTGTATCCTGTGATCGATGCTTCCACATTTAACACGCTTAACTCTTTTGATTCTCCCCACTTAATTAACATATATTAGCCCAAGGTTCACTGTTTTTCTACCAGGAACAATGAAATGTTGTGTCCCACATTTTTCTGAGCCTCGATAATCTGCTGCAGTATCTCATAGAGTTTAAACACTGCAATCAAACAGGATAAATTGTTGAGGACCTCATAAACAAGGACACATTGCCATTTCACAAAGTGCTCGTTTGTCACACATTTACATCCGGTTCTTGAAGCTGGTATGTCTTATGTCAGGTTTATTGGGATATATACATCTGCGTAAAAAATATGAAGTTGTGCTGAATATAGCTCCATTCAGTCATGGAAGGGAACATTTTTGATCCCTTTCTACTGGAAGAGCTCATAAACTTGTCTGACAAAACTTCTCAGCTTTGATGTTGAAGTTTATTTTGGCTTTCGACAGAAAAACTGTCCATTAAAAAGCTGCAGCAGAGAAATAAACTAAAGGGCTATACAGAGTTAGAGGTGATGGGTGATACCATTTGAAGGAAACTGAAATCAATGATCCTGAGCTTTAAAATGTCATCTGGGTTTTCTATTCATTTTAATATTCTGTCAATATTTCTTGAATCCAGACAGCGGAACATGTTGCGTGACTCAGTGATCTAAAAACAGCACATATCCATTTCCCCACCTGTGCTTTGATTTATTGCTTTTACCGTATAACTGCTTGCTGACATAATTAGCTAAATTTACATTGATTAATGATCTAATATGGATGCAATGCATAGTGATGTTTTTGAATTCATTACCTGCAATGATTAGTGAACCAAACCCGTGAGATTTCTCTTTCCTTTTTTTTCTTAAATAATGACATAAAGCATGTGGTTTGAGGCGTTGAATGTGTCCTCACATATCATTATTAACTTTATTACAATTTATTCAAAATAACTATTGGCTTTTCTTTTCAATTGAAGTCTGTTTCCTTAAAAATCTCAGGTAATTTATTGCCGTAACAATGAACCCAATGCTCCTCAGGCATACTTTAAACTTTGATGAAGAAGTATGAATATTTCAAGTCTGTATGTTGAAGCGCTGTCTGGAATCTGTTTAACTGTATGTTACTGCACCAAAAACAGCACATTAATATGACCAGAGAAGAAAAAATGATGATCAGGTTCGTCTCACAACTTAGGTGACTATATATTTATTCATATTAGCAGCTTAGACATTTTCACAGCTTCACAAACACCACACCCGAATATACAATATCAGCATAAACGTCCCCCCCAGTAACAAACCCTTGTATCTGCTCTAGGTCTCTGTGGTTGTTGCAGCCCCCCCGTTCTGCAACCTCTTTCGTTTTGTAACGGAAGGTGCCACTGGGCATTTCCCCGGCCCTCGCTTCCTAGCCGTCCAATCGGGGCAAAAATAGATTATTAACAAGCATCAAACTGGGTCTTGTCATGTTACGATAATCCAGGTTGATGGTAATGAGTTGGAATAATGCCACGCCACCTACCAGGCTGGCTTCTTCAACATTTATGAAAAGCCTGTGGTGTGACTGATGTGCTCTGTCACCCGGACCTACATCGCCAAGAATCCACGTGTTTGTATGGATGATTTTATGTATTTATGTGAACTCTGTGTGTGTGTGTGTGTGTTTGTGTGTGTGTGTGTGTGTGTTTATGTGGATTCCTGGGAGATCGGTCACGCTCTATGATTAATCCTAAATATCCTTAATCTTGTGGGACTTTTGCTGAAAGTTTGGTTGTGAGAGCCTCATGTCAGAACCTATGAATAACATTACTGTTGTGGAAGATCTCTGCATAATCAATCAAACAGCCATGTATCTGGCATCAAATAGGGGGATTTGGAAGCGAGCGACCAGGGAAACAAACACCTCCTGCCACGTGCATGCCAACACACACACTCCGGTACACACACACATATGTGCTGCATAAGCTCTTTTTCTCAGCTTCTTGCACTCACTATACAGTACGTCTTAGTTTGCCTCTTCTGAGCTGATGCATAGCCAACAAGGCAGGTGATTCATAATTAATGCTCGGCTGAATATATTGAGATTCATCATGTGTGTGTTTGACCATGAGGAACCCACGGGGAAGCAGTCTTAACATTGCTTTACACACCATGTTCCTTACCCATATTTCTCACATGAGCCGCCCGCGACTTCATTTTCTCGACATTCAGTGAAGTTTCGCTCCTGCCTTTTCACGCCGACGCCTCCTAAAGTTGTGCCTCACACAGTCATCTATCATCAAGGTGTCTTTTCTTTCCTCTCGGTTTCCACTCGGTCTAAGTCGGTTTACTTTTCATCAACCAACAATACGGATGGAGAAGCCGTACCGATAAGCCTTTCTGTGCATCTGCGCCCCACATCTGCTCTGGCTAAATTAATGCATTTCAACCATATCAGAGTCTAAAATTGCAACGGGCTCTGTGGCTTTGTTTCTGCGGCAGGGGCTGTTATTGGCCAGTCAGATGTGATAAAGCACATTGGCACCAGATGTACAGTATATGTGCCGCTGCTCTGTGTGAAAACTCACAGTCCGTGGCCACATTTCTTCAGATGCCCACAGGTGAAACAGAGTCGTGTGCCTCATTTAATTTGCTCATGCACACACTCAGAATGGAACACAAAGCAAACATTCCTACATGAGGCAGGATTCATGCGTGTGTATTTAAGGGCTTTAACCATGTTTTATTCGTCACTTCTTCAAACATTTACATCTTTATATTTTAATCCCTGAGATAATACTAAGAGTCCTGGATGTCCACGGTTTAATTTTTCAAATATCACATGATACAAAATCCACAGTTCAGTTCCCAGCCAGCAGTATGTTCTATACCCCCTCTCCTGCTGTGTCTCATTTCAGAGGAAGCAGTATACCCGGCCAAAGACCGCTTCCTTAATGGGTCGGGTAGACTACCAAGGGCCGGACCAGAAAAGAGACAGTCTGGTCTGCAGAGGATTTCTGTGCTCGCCATTTCCAGGTCGTTAAGCCTTTTATGCTGTTGCCAAAAAAATAGAGTTGAAGTTGGACACCTGTACCATCAGCTGTTCAATTGAGTTTAAGCGTAATATACAAGCATTTAATCCTGGGAAAGGTTGGGCTGGAAAGGATCCACCCATTGGAGCCTTCATCTATCGGGGATAGAAGGACACATTTGTTGGCCATACTTCAAGGAGCTATCAAATAAGACAGTCCAGACTTGTCACTGTGACGTATTCAGATTTCAAATGCAGCCTTGAAAGAATGCGGCCCCTGAATTTGAGACTCAGCAGTGTTTCCTGTCTCTCTGGACTGTCAGTAGTTAGTCACGACTACATTATAATCACCTCAATTTGAATATTCATTTTTTCAGGATTGCAAAAACAAAACCTTGCAGTTATTGTCATAATTCAAAAGTGTGCATATGGTCACTTTTAAAATCTGCATCAGTACACAAGGGGGTGCACACCAATCTCTGACAGTGCATTTAAATAGCTATTCTAGCAGTATGTTAAATATTAGACTACTTTCATTGATGTATCTGTATGTTATTTTTAAAAGGAAAGATGTGTTTGTTCATCCCTCAGTATTTAATTTTGACTCCCTCATGTGACACACGCTGTTAAACCGGAGTTAATGGTGCGTTGAGGTCTGTTCTCAACCGTGACCTTAGAACAAACTACGTTCGACCATGGTTATTGTAATGAATGAACATGTCGCCCAGTGCAATGGTGTGAGGGAGTCAGCAATTATAATGTAATACAATTTTTTTTTGTCGTAGTCAGCGAATATCTTCTCATGGTGAATGCTGAAAAAAAACCTCCGATAATTGTTCACAGGCACTGGTTCGGTCCGAGCAACAAAACACTTTTGGAGCAAATCAGCGCCAAGGGACGTTCGTGCTCTTTAACAGGACGTGCTGCTCCAACCAGTTGCTAAGTGCCTTGTGTGCTACAGTTGCACGTTAATGCTGCCAGGTCACGTCTCAACCATGGACATGATTAACCAGTCACATCAAAACCCTCAGCTGCCAAACTGATGAAAACAGGACTTTCTCTCTATAACCTGCCATATGTTCGTGTGATCAGATTATGTTTTCTTTCTTTTATGTAACAAAACATTTTTTTTGGTTGTTTTTTTTTTTACTAAATTGTGTTCATTTTCTGTTAACAAAATCGGTTTCAGTTGCTAGAGCTCATCCTAAGCTTATTAAGGGTTGAGCTTACGCCAAGGGCCCATGATCATCCAACAATACTGTGTTTACTTGTGGTTGTGGAGAGGGAAAGTGTGTGTGTGTGTGTGTGTGTGTGTGTGTGTGTGTGTGTGTGTGTGTGTGTCTTCACATTATATGTAGCTGAACATCAGTTTGACCCCTGACCATTAATCCTTCAGCTCTTATTGCATCAGTCCTGCCAACAACAGTCTTTTTTTTCTGCAGGTACAATATCAAGGTCCCGTGTGTATTACCACGATAACCATAACCTTTGACAGACACACACACTCACACACACTCATAAAGATAAATGCCCTTGGTAAAATATGGTTTATAACAGGTGTCAACTTGTTCATCACATCACATCAAATGAACAAAAGATCAATTTACCATGTCACCAACACAAGGCATTTTTATGTAATAATATTGTTCAGCCATATGTGCAAGTGAACTAAAAGCCCTTATTACTATATTGCATTTTCTAATCCATATATCTGTTCCCATTCTATCACATTCTTAGCAGTGTAGAATATTAAGAATATTTCCCCGAATGCAGTAAAATCCCTTATCACAGATTAAATCTTCATTTGCCATAAAATAGGTAAGTGGAGCAATATAAAAAAGGACAGAATGAGAATGATTGGATTGTCGTGCAGGTCTGGAAGGTTTTCTAAGGTTGCAGACCAATCAGTGCAAATCAAAGTGTAACCACGAGCTGAACTGTCACTGTTGCATCATCATGAAGGACTTGAAGAAAACCGCTGGTGTTTAAGCTGAAGTCGTATCTCAGAAGGTATCTTCTTCATACAGTAGATGGCACCTCTTTATTAATCTTTTTTATTTAATTATAAACGGATTCCAGATGTGAATATACAGGATCTGTAGACGAGGAAAAGTCTGTTGCTATATGAACATTTAATGTTCTCACATTAAGCCCCTCAGGAAAATGTTATGATAATGTCTGGACTTCAGAGCATGTATGAAAGCAGCTTATGATTTTGAGTAGAACTGATCTTACAATTTTGTACCACAGCTACTAATATGAACCGATTATGTTGAATATTACAAACATCCCCTGGCATTGTGATCATTGGTACTTTTTAAAGATAAGATTGACTACTCACCCAACTATTAACTACTTTGTTTGTTTAATGATCTTTGTCAGTCCAAAAAAAGAGAAGTGAGAAACTGGAGGGTGATGCTGAGCTGTGACGGATTGTTCCTCCTAAATGTCTAAATGGGTCAAACGCATGGAGCAAATTTCCCCCAGGGAATCAATAAAATGGACCATGATACTAGGCAATAATATTTACTGTCAAATCACATAACACCCAGTGCAGCTGTCAACAAAGCCTTTGGGCGACGCCTCCCTTTTGATCCGTATATCTCTTTTTTATGGCCATTCCAGTAATATCTGCTTCCATTTCCCCTGCAGTAATTATTTAATAGAGTCTTAAATGTATCTGTTTCCATTTAATGGGAGGCTCATGCCATCTTCACCCTGGCCGCCTTCCCACGTCCTCCATGTGCCGCCGCCCATCTTAAATGGATGGAAATGAGCTGCTCCGCCAAAATCGACTTCTGAAATCACCTGATTAATTTCGCCTCTGTCTGAGGCTCCTCTCGCCCACCATAAATAAAATTGACTTTGAAATGTCCTCCTGTCGTTTATGCTCTCTTCCTGGCACTGATTGCTTTGTCCTCGCTGGCAAGTTATTCCTACCCAGGTGAACCAAAACAAATCATGGGGGAAAAAATGCAAACTTATTGCAACAGGTTTGGTTTCATGCACAGACAAACACATGGCTCGTGCACGCTGCCACTCGGCCGGGCCACTCGCCAGTGTGCGGAAATGTGAACACGTCTGACTCTTAGAAAACAAGCTTTGTGTGTGTGTGTTTGTTTCTGTGTGTGTGTGTCTGTGTGTGTTTTAGTGAAAGGAAATCATCGCTGAACACTGGACGACTGACACACCTTAGAGGCTCACTTGGCTCAGGTGCGTGTCTTGTACCAGGGATGACTTGCACGTGATGCTGCCATTAGTTCACTGTTGCATGTCAGCCTCTCCCTCTCTCAAATTAATATTATTTTTTTAATTCCTCTCTAAGAATGTTCCAGTAGAGGTGTAGAAAGCATTCAACACCTTTATCCTGTAATTTAAATAAATACAACACACAACACCCAACACACAACACTATTAAAGTGACCACAGAGTTAGCCTGTGAGTGTAATTCATTAATTATCCATAAATAATATGACATGAATAATATATACATAGACTTATTTATGGGATATGTTAAGATGTTGGTAATGCCTTGATGCATACTGATGTATGTGAAGGTTAATGAAGTGATAGGCTGGGAAATTAATGGATATAAATATGGTAATACATAGGGAAATAGCTGAATATGTCTTTATATATATATATATATATATAAAAGGGTGAATGAATAAGAATATGGTTACATTGGTTGGCTGTGGCTCAGGGGATAGAGCGGGTGATACAAACCAGGGACATACAGTTCTATTTTGTCCCATCAAGCCAGCTAATAGAATTGCAGTAACTCATCATGTGCTATGTTAACACCATTGGTTTCACCTCCTCAGTAGCATTAGCATCGCTGTAGCATTAGCCAGCACGGTAGCATGTTAAGCTAGCACTCACATAAACCATTTAATCTTGTTATACTGTACTTGTGCACCTGTTAAACTGATATTGTATATATTATGATGTGATAACTGATGTTAGCTCTTTTGTAATTTTATGTGACCCGAGAAAGTTGCGGATGCTGTGACATCACCTGATTGGGATCCTGATAAAATCCGTAAATGTAAGGCAGACTTTATCTTTCCTCTGAGATTAGTCTAGTGCAAGTTTCACAAATATAAAGAGGGAGTGATCACTTTTCCATCCCCAGGCCAACTCTGAACCCAGACCCGTAGTTTCCATGGTAACAATCAGACACATGCTGACAAGTGACACCAGATGACAGAAAAGAGGACAAACATGGCTTTTGATTAGTCGATATGGTAACAATGCTGTGTGTAGAACAATTCCAATGCAACGAAGATGATATCAGTCTTTTTCTTTCACCACATGAAAACACCATGAGCCTGAAGAGCAGTGAGCCCTCCCACATGAAGGAGCCACAGCATCTCAGCCCTGTCACAGATCTGCACTGCACTGAGATTTGATTCTTCCGTGTAAGCACTGAGAACAGTTACGCCCTCTGCCGAGTTCTACCAGTAAAATATAATTTGATTAATCATTGCAAAAGACAAAATGCAGAATGATGCGATCTATCAGTAGAATTTATGGAATGTATTTCATAGCAAACAAGTCCATTCTTGAATAATTGAGAAATAGACTTATTATTTATTATTTTAACACAGATAACAATGCTGTGAACAGCAGTCGTGTTTTGACTAGGTACATCTTGTGTGTTTGAGGTGCAAAGATCTCAAGTCCTAGCATGTCTATGGAATTTGGTAAATAAACACTTTTTGGACTACTCAACACACTTCTGTATCTAACGCTTTCCTTTTAAACACCGGTCATTCATTGTTGGCACAGCCGAGGCACTTTGGGGTGTCAGTATCCTGCCTGAGGACACTTTTAAATGCAGACTGAAGGAATCGGGGATCAAACCAACAACCTTTAGGTTAGTGGACCTTTTGATTCACCCGTCTAGTTGTGGCCCTCTGATATGTAGCCTGACATAATGCCAGCCAGGACTTGGCACCAACCAACCAAAGCATTTCAGTCGGAAATCTGGGAGCCTACAGGTGGATGCTGGGGTGAGGCGCTGAATTGACAGGCATCAACAAGCAAAGGGAGAGATAAGAAGTCATTGCTAAATAGGTTGCCACATTGAAGGAGAGTGAGGCGTGTGACATGGTTACAGCAGCCCAGCTCCTGTTGGCCGCCTGAACTTGCGACCATCGCTCCATTCCCAAGACATCCAGCACGTTGCGGAGGAACACCTGTGCCAAGTGTTAAGTTATTTTTCACCCATGTGGCAACTTGTCTAAATTGTCCTCACTTTTCTGACGCTGTACTCTCCTGCACGGAGGTTTGAGGAGCTTCAGGAACACTGCATTCAATGTGTACAGCAAGTGCAAATCCACAAATGGTTGCTTTGTTGCTTCCGGTGACTTGAAGCAAACACTCCTGCTCCCCCCACGTCCTCGTCTGTGCTGCTGCCAAAGCTCAGTGTTATTCAGATTTTACACTCTGTTGAGTTTGTTGTCATGTGTCTTGCTGCCATATGCGTGCGTATTAGTGTGCCATCATTACCGTCGACATGGTAATAGGCTTCCCTTGTGACCTATAGAAACATACTCTCACAACATGTCCAGGTCAGGGGTCGCACCCGAACCACGGATTGCATCCAAGGACGAAGGGTGATTCATCTGTCAGATCAGATCTGCCACAGTAAATGTCATCTGCTGTTGTTTTCTGATTAGAAGTCCATTTTGGTATCAATTTATTTTTATTACATCGTGTGGAGTCAGAAATAAACCTGAGCGTGTAACCTGCTCAAGGTCGTTTTATAAGAGCCAGATTTTATTTAGAAGCAAAACACAGAGCTGATGCCATTTGATACGAGCTCCTGTAAAAGCATATTTGATTCTTATCGTCATTTTAAAGTTATTGAATCACATTTAACCTTTGTTAGATTAATGCATCTGAGATGTCAACCTTGTGAACGGACAAAAGTCATTTAAGAAATATTATCGGGATCGCAGAGGGTAATAAGAACAACAAATTATTCCAGCAATTATTTGCTATGATATGAACAAAAAATAAAGCAAGAAGTTACACAATCTACAAAACTAAATACTGAAAATGTTTTTTATTGATTCATTTTATGATGATGATGTTTATTAGTGTGTGAGAGTTGATGTTGGGCCAAATAAAATGTTAATTTGGCCTTATAAGGGAGTTGCCGTCTACTTGTTAAATATAAAAGTTCTGCACTAATATAAAAACACCCGGGTTATCTGGAATACAAAACACGAGAATACATAGTAATGATTTGTCTTTTGTTTTATAATGATATCGTTTACTTTACCACACTCGTATGAAATTAACTTATCTGTGATAAAGTGAAACACACATAATAGAAGTTACATTATCTTAAACAGATACCTTCACAGATATTTATCTGTCCAAGTGAAAATTCTCTTGCAGTAGATTTGAGTTCTTTTAACCAATGTGATGAGTTACACTTTTTAATTGACTGTGACAGTTGGATTAAAGATGCTGTGGACCACAAACTAAATATGATGAAATAAGCACATTCACACATAAAAGAAAAGACTCATCTGACTTTTCACTTCTGCACACGTTTCATACAATAATTAATTTGATGTGAGCTCCTGCTGCCTTTTGGCTTGAATATGTTGAAGAAACTGAAGCTCAAACAGAATCCTTTTGTGATGTGAAAACTTGTTGCCATGGCGGTGCATGTAAAGTGTCGGTGTAATCTCAATTTGCTCACGGGTGTTTGCATTTGAGTTTCTTTTCAAGTGTTTGGGACATAGCTTCATAAATGAGGGCGTAGAAATACAGGCGTGTTTAATCAACTAGAGAAAATTGAAAAACATGAAAGTAAAGCATTTATGTAATTTACTTTTATTTTTAATCTTTTTGAATCTTAATCATTTTGAATTGTAGTCTAATTCAAATAAAACCTGTAAAACGTTATAGTTACATGTATTTGAATCATATTTTGATTCATGTCAACACAATAACCAGGATGTAAACATACATACAAACATTCCTGCTGTGATTTACCAGTGAATAACATGTCCTGCATCAGCTTGGGCCCTCGAGGTCTTTGACCGTGCTGTATTGTCCTTATTACCTGCTGTAAACCATAGAAAGCAGCCATTGCTTTTATGTATCTGCCATTACCTGAAACCACAGCCCCCCTGCCGTGACTTCTTCTCTTGCATCTCATATTCAGCCTGCTGCCTGTGTATGTGATGGTGCACCAGGGATCCGAGGGTTACTGCTTTGCGCTGAGCGATAGATGGGACATGCAGTGTCACAAAGCATCTATTGAACATCTGCAGGCAGGAAGTGACAGGTGTTGATGTGTGCACTCTGGAAGCAGCGTCCTTCAAACGGTGGCCAGAGGTCAGAGCTGAGCACAGGGAACGATTTTGTGAGAAGTGTAAAATAAATGAGCTACAATATGTTTAAACACAGGATAGATGGAATTAAACAAGAGATAACTGCTCTGGCGGATTCTTACGTCCAGATGATATCAGGCTTCCCTTCAGCTCGACCGTGTGTGTTTGCTCATGTGCATGAGCGTGTGAGCACTCTGGAATCTACATGACAAGGGGTCTTCCGCCCCTGGATTCTCCCCTTCAGCAGATTTCCCAGTAGACCCACCTCTACCTTTCCACACACCCTCTTGTTTTCTCCTTCCATTTGTGTCCACGCTTTTCTTTTTTTCCCCTTCCACTTCCAGCTCCGGGCCATTTCCGCTCATTCTTTGATCCTGAAAACCTGCACGCCCACTGCCTTTCTTCATACGGTCTGGGGCAGAGAGGGAGAGAGCAAATTAATTAAACACACACATTTAATTTGATCATTCTAATCTGCAGCCATGCCCTTTTGACTCAAACAGCATTTTTGTATGGGGGGAAACTGCTGGGACGGAATATTAATTAGATCAGCGCTTTTCGAAGACACATTCACACTTGTTTACACATAATTACACTATGATGACTCTGAAACGCCGTTGCCGCTCTATTGATTTTGTTTACATCAGGTCTTATTGGCTTTAATTACTGCTTTGCCTCGGATACATTACAGAGGCGTGTTGCTGTGTTACACTGTAAGGACTGTGGGATAAGGTAATGACTTGGTAATGTGCCATAATATACTGCTCTAGGAGCAATCAAAAACCAGGCTGTTTCCTCAAGTGAATTGAAAACTACTATTATTATGCACATACATTTTTGGATCAGCATCAGCTCACAAGTTGTCATGGTGACCGTGTTGACGAACTCATCATTTCCAACTCATCCATTAATTTGGAGTTTTCTGACCACAGTCCAATTTTCATTCTGCTTTTAGCTCCAATTTGGTCTCCACCAAATATCTGGCTCTTTTTTCTCCGCTGTGTTTCGCAAATAGTGACTGAGTTTATCTGTCTGCTGTTTGGTGCTGAGTAGGTAGAGGACAGTGTGTTTGTATAGCTGCCTCCTGCAGCCAAAAATGACAACTGAATAAGGTTATTTGCCTGAAAACCAAAACAAGGAGCTGAAAGATGCTATAAAAAAGCTAAACAGAAAATGTAACAAAAGAAAAAAAAAAATATCCCGCAAGTGTTTTGGGAAATTCCATTTCATAGTTTTTGTGTCATCCTGTTGAAAAATAAACAAACAAACCAAGGGCGAAAACAAAAGTAACAAAAAAAACCCCATCAATTTTGGCTTAACACAAACTAACATTTATTTGAGTCCTATTTCAAATTTAAAGAGTTCAAAAGTAAAAAAAAAATGACAGGAAACCATGCAGACACAATGTGATGTTTGGCTCAAGGAGGTTAAATAGCCCTTCAGGTTTCTGCTTCTTTAAGACACTCTCCTTGTGTCTCATAACCGAGCCATATAAAGGTAGGACTCCGCTTCCACATTTCTTTACGATGCCATATAAACAGAGTGTTTTATTTGTGGACATAAACTGCCCTCCGAGGACCGTTGCTTCACACTAGAATGGCGGAGAGAAAGAGTTTGTGGGTTTGGGCGTGCGAATCGCGGGAGGATTTTCCTTCTGATGATGTTGGTGGGCAGAGGCCGCACTATTTAGCCTGTAATTAAGAATCCTTCAAGTGTAAATGTTGTAACATTTATCAGCACCCCGAGGTCTCGTCGGAGCACTAACTGCTATTAAAGTAAGGCCTTCTAAATGTGTAGCTGCCAGGCTGTGATTTATCGCCTCAGTCAGGCGGCTGCTGTACGTATTGTTCCCACAGTCGCAGCGGTGACCCGGCTGAATGAGTTAGGATACAATTGGGCGATGGCATCTGGAGTAGGCCGTGGTGGCCGGTAATGAGCTTATATGTCAGGACTGTAAACTCATCTAGATGTAAATGTATTCCTTCTACAAGTTGGCCCGCTAATTTATTCATCCAAATGTAGCTTCATCAATTTATTCCTCATCTCGGTATCAGCACACAAGTCTGTCTGAGGAGATGAAGCAGGGACTTCCGATTCCTCCAGGAGACGGTTTTGAAGTTTTTTCTCGGCGGCTCGGGAAAACGTAGAGAAAGACAGCAGGGGATTCTTTTTTCTTTTTTTTTTTTACCTTAAATGCAAGATTGAGAAGCAGTGCGGCTTCTGTAAGGCTGTGTAATTGCTCCATATTTAATATGACGAACATGAAGCGGTGGGTGAGAGGCTGCCTCAGACGAAAGGAGCGGTTGCGTGCCCCCGTGCTGCTACTCTTGCTTCTACCCTTGTCGGGCCTGTTTCCGGTATGCACTTCTCGTGTTTGCTGCAGCGGTGCGTAAAACGTGTCGCAGGATGAGTGTGGCCAGGCACTCACGGCGAACCTGCCGCTCTGGTGTGTGTGTGTGTGTGCGGACAAGTGTGTGTGGTAGTGGTATCGGGTTAGTCGTTAAATATTTCTTGTCTTGTTGCACTCGTGAATTGTACTTTAAATATTTTTGGAAGGTCAAATGGAGACAATAGAAACCTTAAACTACTTTTTCCCACCTCGAATTTCAGTTTCTGGTGTTGCTCATTTGTCAGCAGCCCTGTTGCTTCCTCAGCAAAAGGTGCTGGGTTCAAACTGCAGCTGCTGGTTTCAACCATACATATGTATAGATGGACCACGTGACTGCTCCCCAAAGTGAAGCCAAAGCATCTCCATCGCACCCTGGTGGCTGGTTGCTGTACAGGACATGAACCCTACCTCCACCTCCATGTTAGTGGATGGGACAAAGTTACAATAGGTTTCACACAGTCCTTACAGTGTAACACAGAATCAAGCCTTTGTAATGTATCAGAGGTATAAAGATTAAAAAAAAAATTTAACTTTAAAACTGTTTTTCCCACCCTTATGTAGTTTCCAGTAAATTTGGTTTAAATTTGTTATTTGATGCTAAACAAATTGATTGACAGCTGAGACTGACTCACATTTTGTTGAGTGTGTGTATCGGCAGGACTTTGATACTCTCCTCCAAATGCCGTCAGATGGCAGCGTCCACGTCCCGAGACATGTTGTCCATCTGTATATACAGTGCTTGGTTTGATGACTGACTGAATGCAACCTGAGTTTCCTGTGAGTGAAAGTCTTTCTTTGGAAGAAGGTTCCTGACACAGCTCGTGTACGTCCTCTGCAGAACCAACCCCACTTCTAAATAAATGCATTATTGAGTCCAGTTATGTTTACCAGGTACAGAAAATAAATAAATTGATGAACCTGCTGCTGTCACAATCTCTAAACTATGAATCCTCAGCAGTGAAATATTGATTTTGTGTTTCCTTGCTGTTGCTGTGCTGTCTGGGGACAATGATTCCATCACTGTGTTTGACTGGGGGCCTAATGTAGGACCAGAGGAATGGTAATCGGTCTCTAAAACGCTGTCAGTGTTTATTAAAGGATAGCTCTCTGAAAAGGTCAGCAACCTTTTCTGTTCACACTCGCTCTCAAAACTGTGACCGTCATTCCTCCCCTGCCTTTCCCTCAGGCACAGAAGACGTGTAACGTGACATGTGCCCCAACATTGAAACATAAACATAGAGGCCAATGCCACTAACTCGAGTCACTGACATCAGAAATCACGGTGTCATTTAAAATGTTTGTTTTCTTCAGCTGGTTAGAGGGATAATGAAGGATGTTCCGTTGTGTTTAATACCAGATAGGTTCAGATACATCAGATAATAACAAAATAAACAGATGCCAGGTCAGATTTAAAACGACAGACATGACTTCAGAATTTCAAAGATACAGAAAAATTGGTAATAATTTTCTTAAATTTGATCAAATACTATTCAGTATGGGTTAAAGCTGTGACACACTTATCTTGTGCATAAAATAAACAATCTTCACATTTATGTTTCAGTGCCTTACTGTTGTAGTCATATAGGGTTCATTATCCTTTATCTATTAAAGGATGTTTTTTGTATTTTGTCTGACTATTAAATCTGTAGGTTTTTTTATACAAATATTTATGAATTGTTTTGTTTAAGTCAAAGCTCATATTATACATGTTTTAAATCATTAGAAAACAAAGATTCGGTTAAGAAAACAGAAGCAAATGCAACTGATTCTGACATTTGATTAATCATGTTTTTTATATTTGAAAGTTTTCAATGAAGAATGACTAAATATTAATTAATTCCGCAATTTGTTACAACTCAATCTTTTTCGATTCATTTCATTCAAAGCCTTGAGGTTTGTGGGGAAGCTCACTGTATTCTGACCTGTCCTCACCACCAGAGGACTCTGTTTACTGCGGATTTATTTTTGTGTGTTTGACCGTTGTTCTTTACAACAGTATTGAATGGTTTTGGAGAACAATAATATCCCCTCTATGACTGAATGAAACTCTTAAGCTCATGTGCAGCGACTGATGTTAATGAACAGAAACTTTAAAAATAGCATCAACATTATAACACACTGCTTAAATTTAGTTTCAAGTTTCAAGGCTGGACTCTGTCTATTGAGCTTTTCCAACAGAGATTGCAGTGTTGAGAAAGAAGAAAAAGAAACTGTCATCTGTGCTAGAGCTTTTTGCCATTCATTTAAAGTGAGGGGAGAAGGTCACAAAATCCAGCCTCACATGTAAAATGTCACATAAAATTCCTGTGAGGTTTCACACTTAAAAATGCTTTGATGAGAACAATCACTTTTTTTTCTGTCCTTACAACATTTCAGGTGTTCCAAAATCCATACATGACTCCGGCGTCAAATGTGCAGTAATGTGGTTTCATTCCGAGGGGTCGAATAAGGTTGTGAACGTGTGCAATTAACCATTATGAATTATTCATGCACACACGAAGATGCAATACATTAACCATTCGTCCCCAGACGGTGACACATTCTAGATCCGAGCTAATGGAATAATTGTCTCCTCTAATTTTGTCAGTGGAATCCAGTGAACAGACATTTGAAAGTTATTGACTCGAGAGGTCGTTTTTCACATCGCGCTCATATTTCAGCGGAGATGAAAAGGGGAGGGGGGGGGCGGGGTGATTACAAGGTCAAGTCTGTTTGTCAATAACATTAAGAAATTGTTCAGGTGCTTGACGACATATTTACCGTCTGTATTAGCTCTGTAACCCTCATGAATGCTACCCTCCGGGTAGCTTTAAGTGGTATTAACATGGGAGCGGCCTTGTTTAATGAAGCTGTGACATGTGTGAATTAGTCCAGTCTGTTTTTAATAGCTGATGTCCCTTCATGTCACATGAAACGTTTGTTTCTCGGCGCTCATCAGCTAAATATTTTAGTTTTTTAGATGTTGAATTAAAGGAGGTGTATGAAATTCAGGACCAAAATAATCATGCATGGTGTCGGTGTGTTATTTATTGAAGAAAGTATAGTGAAAATATCTGATTGACCTTTGTGACCCCTGCAACCCCTCATGGACCCTTTGGGGGTGGGGGGGTGGAGGCTCCCTGGATACCAGTTTGAGAACATCCGCTCTAAGAAACCCAAGAAATCGATGAAACAATTAATCGGCCTTTGTGGTGCAGACTCACTCGCAGTGTTGTTCTCTTGTCTCTGAGCTGTTGAGTCTTCGGCTTCACGGTGATTACCCGGTTGGGGGGGGGGGCGGCTGTGTAAGCTGGAGTCTTGACGTGATCGCCTGCAAAGATGGACAACTACCACAACAGGAAAAATGTTGCTTCGGGACCCGACCTCAGTCAAATCACAGTTTCCCCGTTTCCTTCCCTCCAGCATGACCCATGCATCTCACATGTCACTGTCCATTTCATGCATCTGTGTCATTTATTTTTCAAAAATTCTTGCCTGGACTTTTAATATTAGAAATGAGATTTTGTTCTGAGGAGATCACTACCTGTTTAAATCAAACGCTCCCTCCTCTGAATATCAATGAAGTGAGTGGCAGTGCACGGCCAAGTGGAAGTGGACTCAGTTTGCCACAGACTGAATACAGATCAGCCCTCGACGTCACACTTTCAAACCTCTGAGAAGAAAATCGGCCGTGAAACAAGCCACCAAAGTGTCATGAAGATTTACTCAGACGTTCAGGGCGTCGTCTCTCGTCTGCTCGTGTCCTACTCATGATGAAAAACATCCTCGCTTTCCTTTTTTTCCCCCCTCCTGAATATTCTTTGCTGTTACCTTCTGTGTCAACTAGAGGTCAGCAGCTGACAAATTTTGTGGGGTCGTATCTCTGTGCAGATCGCAGTAAAATGTTGGGATGAGCTCATCCCTTCTACAGCCTGCCTGGGGGGGTGGACAGATTATTATTAGTCTAATGCAACACAGTGAAACTGTAAAAATAAAAAAAACATTTCAGTTTCAAGGTTGAAAGATATTTTTACTTGTGGATGACGACATATAAGAGGGCGTTTTTCAATTTCATTACTTATTGTACTATAAGTTATTAAAAATACGAATAATAGGAGAAATTTAATACACATTTAATGCTTCGGGTTTGTGCAATTTACTGTGAGGCAACATGGAAGAGTACTGTCACCGGTTTTTTTATGTGCAATATACTTAGATTTACAGAGTTCTTTGAGCAATTTACACTTGATACTGCTTTTAAAGTCATTATAATCTTTAACTATTTATATTTATTTGTATTATTTATCCACCATCTGTTATATTGTGAGCCGGACTCGACATCACTTCCTTCAAATGTGCACTTGTCTGTTTTTATAATTTTGAATCTTTTAAAGTTTTAAATTTCGAAGTACCGTATTATATATTTGACCAGTATGTATTGACTGGATGAAACTGTGTATAAACTGCTTATGTGTTGATTAAAGCGTCTTCTATGAATTAAAATGACCATTTTGCACAGGAAAGTCTTTGAGCCTCTCACTCCAGTGTGTTTCATACAGTTTGCTGGGAGGGGACAGGATAATATGAACATTACATCATTTTTTTAATTTAATGCAGCTTAGGAAAACGGCAAAGCAATAAATGTCTACTTTTCTGATTTAAGTTTATATTACATATTTAGGTACTGAGGCTTATACATATGTGGTGGTGCATTTCAATATAAATGGGTTTACTGTAACATGTTTACGTGTTTAATACTAATAAGTATTGCATTTATAAATCTGTCATCTATAAATGACAGTGACTATTTCACATATTTAACGATATGCACTGACTCTCAGTCACCATCAGCAGAGGACATGTCTCCATCTGTCTCCTTTCTTCTATTCAAAACACACTGGTCTCCAGAGCTGTGAAATCACTCTGGCTCCTCAGATGAAGACGCCCCCTCCGTAAGTCATCTGCATGCTTGCTTTGTCCGCCTCAGTGTCCTACGCCCGTCCTCACTCTGCTGTTTAATGTAGAACAAATCAATGCAATGTGGGGGGGGTTTCAGCCTCCCAGCTGAAGGTGCTCGACTCCAACAAGCAGACAGCCGCTGTGATGATTGTGACCCCATTAAATGTGACTCTGTGCCAAACTGGAGTGGACTGCTGCTGCTGCTGCTGCTCCAACACCTGATGAGGGGTCCATTTGTTTTGTTGATGCTGATCTCCTGCTATAACAGTCATGGTGCTAATGAGTCACACTGACGTAGGACAGATTTCGTTTTGTTTGTTTCTCTTGGGGGATCAATCCTGTCAAATATGATATGAGAGTACAAATGAATCAGATGCCTCCCCTCCACATAGAGAATCATAGATGTATCGTCTGGGTAAGTTATGTTTTATAGTTGCACACAACTTAGCTGAACTAAAACACACAAAAATAAGATA
This sequence comes from Limanda limanda, assembly GCF_963576545.1. NCBI lineage: Eukaryota > Metazoa > Chordata > Actinopteri > Pleuronectiformes > Pleuronectidae > Limanda > Limanda limanda. Next base: position 17,207,058 of record NC_083647.1, on the reverse strand, counting down.
ATGAAAAGGCATATCTTGCTGTTTTTTTCAGCTTAACTTTGGTGATCATGTGGTGATTTGTATTTATAAGCTGAAGACGTAACCTGTAATTAAAACTAATGAGAAAAGTTGTAAGCAGGAGCACATTGAGGGACTGTGGGAGGGGGGAGGGGCATAAATCCAGCCAAATTGATGGCCCCCCTAAAAAAAAAAAAAAATCGCACTAAACCACATCATTACAATCTCCAAATTGGGTTTCGTCCTCAGGTGTCTGATCATGCTGTCTTTGCATTTTCTTGTACGAAGGAGATCATATCATTTAACTGGGTTCTCACAGATATTGTCATCGCTGTGGACAAACATAATCAGACATTCTCGGGTGCCCCTCCCTGCTGTGTTACAACATCTGGTTGTACATGAATAACTATTAAATACTTTTTCCGAAAGTTACCTTCTTTTTTTCAGCTTCCCTCTATCAATAACTAGCACTAGCATGGGCCAAACCCAGCCTGACTCCTAGGGTATCCACACTCTAGTTGGTACCACTTACTGTATATTACAATAGTTATGCTAATAAAACTTAGTATTACTGGACAGCAGAAAGTCTATACATCTTTCGCCGCAAACTAAAAACACATCTCTTCTGACTATACCTTGAATAAAAAGTTTTTAAAAGTTTAAAGAAAAATTTTAGTAGCACATAAATGGCACTTACTTATAGCACTTTGTAGTTTGGCTTTCTTTAAGAAAATTGTACTTTCTTGATTCTTGTTGTTCTGGGTTCGTACCCTCGTGGTTGAATGATGTTATTGTGTGACGCTTTGGATAGAAGTGTCAGCTAAATGAAATGTAATGTAATGTAGTTATTAATTGCATAAACAATGTCGATTTTTTGGTCTTGAAAAGCAGCTACTATGTTGCCCCAAAGCAGGCTACGTGCTTTCATCCGTGTCGTCCTCAATTTTCATGTTCTCAGACAAAAATCACATCAGCACAAGATGCTCCATATAGCAGAGATGTGCTTCAAACAGCAGGAACCAGTGAATGTACATTCAGAGGCCACTCGGCGTGTGTGCTATACCTCTACAGCCGGACTGATTGAAGTGCACTGGGGTGTTTCGGCCTCTGAATACGACTGTGTCTGGTCGGCAGCTTTTTTCTTCTTTTTTTTTTCTGCTTAAACCTCGCCTCCACCAGGCCTTAATCATTTGGCCGGAGAGTCGTCCATTCCTCTCCTCTGGGTACAAATCAGACTCAAAGTGAGAAGTACAGTAAGAGAAAAATCCATTCTGCTGAGCTTGTCCACTTCAGTGTAAGTAGTTAGCGAGCATTGATTTCACACCAGATCAGATACATCTTGTACTTTTCCGATCAGCAATCCTTGCGGTTTAATGCTGAATGCAAAAAAATATTATACGAATACAATATAGGTTCAGATTTGAATCAGTGATCTTCCACACGCTCTGTGCTCTTGAACGGACACTTCACCATAACAGTGGGTTTTCTGGATGCCCCTCGGCCGGCACTCTATCGATCAGCTCAGCGGTCTTTGTTTAGACATCAGTGACAGACACTGAGAGCTGAGTCGTCCAGTCTCAGCTTGAGACAACACAGCTGTCCCTCCCCCCTCCGCTTCTTCTTCTCCTCTGCCCATTAAATAAATCCCTGCTTGCTGTGATCTGTCCTTTCTGATTCTGGCACCATTTACACTGTTCTTTGTATCAGTGGGTCCTGTACAGATAATTCTTCGACAGTTAAGTACAGTTATTCAGGGATATGACTCAGATAAACTAGATATTAGATTCTTTACTACTTATCACTGATTATAAGCTCATTTTAAGTTATTATTAACTCACATTTATTGTGTATTCTGTATATAATTTTTTTTAAGAAGCACTGTGAGCTAAGACTTGGTGTGATCTCGAAACCACAAGTGTATATCTTCCAATTCTCTGTGAGATTTTCCAGTCATGTAACCAAACACTTCAGATCAGCCTGAATTAAAAGAGACAGTTGAGAGACTTGCTTTTTCATAACGCTATTAAACACTTGTATTTAGATTCATATTAACCCGGTGTCTCAGCCCTACCTCTTCACCTAAACAGAGCAGACTGTAGTAAAGATAAGTCAGGTTACCCTGAATGTCTTGGCTGTTTGGTTGGTTGGTTGGTTGGTTGTTGGTTAGTTAGCTGGTTGGTTGGTTGGTTGGTTGGTTGTTGGTTAGTTAGCTGGTTGGTTGGTTGGTTGGTTGATTGGTCAGCAGGATTAAGCAAAAATTACAGAGCCGATTTGCAAGAAACATCTCGTTATTTTAAGAGATATGGCAGTTTTTGACATGTTCAGCAATTTTCTTGGGAATATTATATGGAATTATAATGGAAAAATGGGCTGATATATATGAGTGATGGCAATTTGGTGTTGATACGAATACAAATCTGGATAAAGGGAATATAAATGTGGTTTCATTAGGGGCCTTGACAGGTAAATGTACTATGTGCCGTCCTCTGTTAATCCTGTAATGGTCTAATTTAAAGGGTGGAATGAGAATTTAGAAAAGTGCAACATTTTAAAATCTGCAAATTCTGATATAAAACAAATACAGTTTAGTATCTCATATTACAAACTGAGTCTCGTGACTTTTTCTGAATTGAATCCACTGTGATCTTTTGCTCGAGTCTTAAAAGCAAGTCAAACCGCTTTAAAGCATCTTTTCCTTCTAATGACTTTGTCTTCCTCGTCTGTTCTTCTGCTACTAAAGCCGTGTGAGAGTGTGAATGTTCGAGTGTGTGATTGATAATGAAAGGGGAGATTAATGTGTGGGTGTGGTGTTTGCATGTTTATTATGTTCATAATGGTAGAAAATGAGAACAGTTCTTACACAGTGAGGGGGAAATTAATGGCTTTTTTCCTCATTACTCTCGTTTGGTCGAGGTTTTAATTTCTAGTTTTTCAAAATGTGCAAATGAGGCAGTCAGGTAAATTACTCTAAAAGTTGTACTAACTATTCCCCTCACTTGTAATGTAAAATATTAAGTTATATTTGTCCAAGATATAGGCAACAATATAACTATTGGATACAAATGTCCATTCTTATATGCAGTCTATGGAAGTAAGGTGCATTTGAATTGCCATGTGACCACTTTGCCCTTAAAACGAGTGAATGAACTACACACCAACAAATCTTTGAACTGAGCTAATGAAACAGTTGATATTTGTAATTTCCACTTAAGTAGGCTAAGCAGCTAATACTCCAAAAGCAGAAGCTATAGCAGGTCTTGCCTTTCCCACTAAACACTTCTTTTCAGATATACTTAAACACCTGGAAGTACTTAACAGCTTCCACACACACTGTTGTGCTTGGTGAACTCTGCTCACATGGAGCATTTATCTCTGTGTTACCCTTAGCACTTTTTTACTGTGGGATTTGATCACGACAAAGCACTTTAGCCAATATCCAAATACAATTAAACCTCTTATTAGTCAATAAAAGAATGATATTCTATAGCTAGACATTTCTAATCCTCCCCACCTCACTCGGAACAAAAAGATCTCCAACGAGCTCCCAAATATTTGTGCTGTTAAGCGCCGGCGTCGTGGCCGAGAGGTTGATCTCCAGTTTAACACGACTGAAAACATTCACCATGCATAAAGAAGAAGAGGAAGGAAACCAAAAGATTTGTAATCTCTTGACAGTCGCGCTGAACCTGACACTTTGACGCTTTCTTCTCCCGAGTTTTACATTTGTATCAGGATTTTTCACAGCTTTCATCCCCGTCCCCTGATTTTGATCACAGGATTTATTTCCCCGCATGAATAAATGTGGAGAAAGGCAGCTGGATATGTGCACCCTTTGTGACAGGAAATCTATATAGGACACATCTGCTGGAGAAATCCTCTCACGTCTCTAATTGAGGGAGGACTTGGATTCAGGGAAGTCACGACATCGATACTCCAAAGTGAACTGTGACCTGGTTAGATAGAGAAAAAGTGTGGCTTTGTTTTTCTGGTTTTTCTTCAGACACTGGAGGTTATATGACACCGGCGTGACCCAGGTCTTATCTACTTCCGCTACTGCTTGATATATCTTTGTTCTTAGTTGAAGTGTGTCACAGAAGAACTGTCAGGGTAATCCATCATGTGCTCTGTCGAGGTATTTCACTCCGACTTGAGATCAGAACCCCCTCCCCGTACACACATGTTATCTCTGCTTTATGTGCTCAGTGTATCCCAGGAGGTATTTGGTGATTTTGTATTTTACAATCATCAATCTGCTTCAGCCTCAGGTAGTGATTTCCTACATCTCCCAGAATTCCTTTTGACAGCCTCCAGAGAGATTGTGCATTTTCTATGTGTTGGCCTTCTTTGTGTCAAGCAACAGAAAGCAATACTAACAGTGATGTTAGAAGTAAGACGGTGAGTTTTTGCTGTCAGGAAAAGCAAATACATTCTGGTCCATCGAGGAAAAAGATTATGAGAAACTGACAAGAAACGTGAGAGCTGAAATCAAGTATTTCCTTGTACATGTAGTTAACTCACAAACTAACCAACTGACACTTCTGTAATAACAATGTAATAATCTCCTTTGTCAGTTTGAATTTGGATGATAATGTGTCTTTTGATGGTTTCTCCATATTTTATATCCGTGAAACTCCTTATTTCTGTGTTTGAATGGGAATAATACATTACATGTGGTTGTAACTGTTTATGAAGTATTACATTATTATATAATATCACTATAAAATAATAGTATAAGATATTATAGTGAAAGTGAAGGGATTCCACGTTATTCAACTTTTGGTAAAGGCCCTTGATCTGGACCAAGGAATCAGCTTCTATTTTTTGCTTTTACTCACAGCCTGAAATCCCTTGTGATGCACTCACTAGTTTGGGTGGAATTGTCCTTTAAAGGAGTAGTTCGCCAAATCGTTAAGAGATATATGCTTAAAAATGTTTTTGTCAACGAATAGTCCTACACATAGCATCCTGTAAAATGGGAAATTAGTCTTTACACGAAGAGCTGTGTTTTGGGTATTAAAACGTTGTTGATGTCATAGATAACACAGTGAAAACTCCACTCCACCGTGTGACATCTAATTGAAATGTGTGCATCTGCCACAGGTTCAATTGCCTTCAAACAGCGACAGAGGCAGCCTGACGTTGGCAGCCACGACTCTGTCTTGTTGATTTGCTGTGGCTCGTGCGGTGGACGGATTAATCGCCCGCGCAGCTTTTTTTTCCCGGGAAACCATCAAAACAATGTCAGCTCAGCGAGATAGAGATGGAACGTCTGCACGGACAATCTTCTCGCTTGAATCATCCCTCAGCGAACGCGCCACAATCTCCCGCACTTTGTTCAGCGAGCATCTCTCATCTTCAAAACGGGGGGGGGGGGATTTTGAAAAAAAAAGGCAGCTGCCAGGATCCAGGTGAAACAATAGCTCAACGAAAGCTTCTGGGCACGTGTGAATTTAAGCAGCAACAAACAAAGAACGTCGCCTTCTCTTGGTTCATTGCCCATCCCATTACATTTAAAGAAAAAGTAGAGTCAAGCGGTTTTCTCCTCCTCCAACAGGATTGTTCCAGTGCGTTTCCACTCACAGAGGACTCTTAATGGAGTGGGGAATCATTCTGACACATATATGACCCATAAGATCCAAACCAAAAGAAGCTGGGATAAAAAACTAAATTGTCTATAGAGCGATTTGGTTTCTGTCTCTTTCCTGCAGCTCCGTGCTTCGCCTGCTTCTCTCCCTCTTCAGATTGATTTGCAGCGAGACGACGATATACGTCTCGCAGGATGTACGGCCGCAGACTCTTTAAGGATCCGTTTCTTTCCCCATCTTCCTCTTCAAGGCTCCGTTTGTAATCTCACATAGCTGTCGGATGCAGGAGAGTATAGATTTTCAAAGATTTTCTTTTTCTCTCCCCCCACACTGCTGTCGAGCAAACGCTTGCCACTTGGGCTAAACACTTTTTTATTTCAGAATCTGCGGCGCTGAAAGAGTCTTTCAAAATTTATGTTTCTTGTATTTAATGATTGGAGCTGATGTGCACCGACGCTCGGGTTGCGTTGCATAAAACGAAATATTTTCCCATGCATCTCCGTCCCTCCAACACAGAGACAACACATTCCAAGTGGAAAACTGTTTTTAAGTTGTATTTATTTAACGTTTTGTAACAAAACCACAAGCTGAAAAACCTTTGAAACCCTTCCATTTGTCAACCACAAGAGACTAATTCAATGATTTTAAATAGGATTAGCATACACGTAAATAAAACATAAGAAGAGTTGAGATGCTATAGCTTCAGGGGAGATAAGCAAACGATAAGGAAAACATTTACATCATGATACATTCATAAGACTTGTCCGTGTGCTTACTAAGCTTTTGTTTTCTTACGAGTTCGAGCACCTCACCCCGACTCAAGAAGGGTTGACGTCTTATCGACTGTGTAACATCCCAGTCTCTTAATGAAACGTGTTCTCCCGCTCCTGGTCACATGACATGTGCTCTCAAGAAGATACTTGTCTCACTGGTTTCTGTCCTTTCGCCACTGGTGAGGTTGAGACACGTTGATCTCAGGCACTTTCTGAAAACATGAGGCTGTTGACTGACAAACACAGATGTAATGTTCTATAAACAAAATGTAGCCTGTTGTCTATAGACGTACATTCCCTTTATACCGCACATCCTTATTTATTTATTCAAACGATCAGTTCAACATTTTGGAAATTTTCTCTCAACCTGCGTTTTCCTAAAATGTTGAACTTTATTACAAATCTGTAACCAACTATTGGAAAAAAACAGTTTCAGGGAAATCAATTTTCCACTTCAGCTCAGGTCAGAACGTCACATGACTTGATTTAAAGGTGGGGTAAGTGATTTTCATCCAAACAGAAACAATTTTTTGTCAAATTCTGCTAATATCTCCTCCTCTGACTCTTTCCCTGTATTTGGGAAACAATGTGTGAATGTGAAGTGGGAATAAGTCAGAAGTCTTTGATTTCCACGGGAGCAGTCATAGACAATATCTGCCAACGCTAAACCTCTTTCTTTGAGCCATTTCTAAATTAAATGGAATCATTCCTCTGCCTTCTGCTATTGAGGGATGGGAGGACAAACTGCCCTCAGATAACGTGCAGCGGCATATTTATCTAATTTAGTCAGTCTGCTGCAACAGACAGTGAAACAACATTCTAGAAAGGACTAATATTATTAAATAGAAGTTTAAACTGTCCTTCAGCTTTTTATGAGATCGTGGTTCACCTTGAGGTGGAGATTCAGAGGGAACACTGAAGGGAGGGGCGGTTTGTTTTGCTCTTGAGATATAATAAAAACCCAAATATAGCTTATCCCACTTTTAATTTGTAAAAACTGAATTATTTGTAAAACTGCTCTAGATCCTACTCAACAAATGAAAACAGAAATAATTTTTGACACATGTCTTATGCCTTCTTTAGTTACACTCAAATAAAAAACAAGTGTTGTCTTATTTCCAGTCCTGGGTGATACAAATGTCAGTTTTTAAGCTTCATCATTGAAATTATTGGAGTGTACGTTTGTAAGACATTGACGACAAATGATACAGTGTCAGTCCTGTCAATCAAAGTTATGATACATGAGGATAAAATACTAAAAGGTAGTCAAAAAATGTATGTGAATATATACATTTTCCAACATTCACATGTTCGTCGTACACAAGAGAAAAAAAACAACAGAGGATTTGGCCCAGGTCTGGAAATAATTTGCTCATTGGTTTTGTTGTTTAAAGACAAAAGCAGGGTGGGTTATAAAATTACCAATTATTGATCTCTCATCAATAAAAACAATACGACATTGGTATTGAATTACATGTATGTACAACAAGTGAACTCCTTCACAAAGTAGTAATAACCTGATACGTTTATACATTGTGGAAATAGCCATTTCCTCATGTTTTAAGGCAAACAGTTATTGTGCACGAGTCTAAGAATTAGTGACGCAAAAACTGAGGATCAATGGCTGAGCAATGCAAACTATCTGAAGCTCTCACGTTCAATAAACTCTCTGTACATCTACGGGTGGATGGTTCAGTGTTTAAATTAGTGTTGATAAACTCATGCAGCCTGGAATATATGATAGAACTCAATATTATAATAGTATTACTTTTTTTATCTGAGCCTCCTGAGAAGAGGCTTGACCTATATGTTAAAATAATTTTCTCACACACGGATGCATCTTATCTCAGCGGCTGTGATCCTTGAAGACTAGAAGGATGCATTGAAAAATTAATAATATAAGATAATCAAGCCATTGTGTGTTGAATCTATTCTTCCTCTATTTAATGTCAAGCACAAAGTCAAGTGTGTCCATTAACAGGCACATTTTAGCACTTAACACTAACACAATGCCCCCCTCTCGTTTCAGTTAATGAAACATCTGAGTGTCGTGTGAATGTGAGCAAATGTTCAGGTGCTGCAAATATCTGAAAAAAACACCCTCCATCGTTGTTCCTTCCCAAAAATGTACAAACAAACAAAAAATCAAGCTGAATATCGACCATATAATAATATGTTTATTTAAATTGTGTGTAACTGAATGTATGCTGTGTTCTACCGAGAGGATTCTTTGAGGAGAAATAATAAACAACAAATAATATACTTGTGTTTTTCACTTTCTCTGTACATCTTCACCTTTAATCCCAATCAGCGATGGATTGAGATGGTGAGAACGTCTGAAAAATATTCTCTAAAAGTGTCCAATCTCTCTCTGTGCCGTCTTTCATGTGTCCGTCAAGGTAGAAGCTGCATCTTGTTTCTTTAACGTCTCTCAGTGGCTTCATGCATTTATGTACAAGTCAAACGTGTCCAGATATTCTGGATAATCCAATCTGTAAAAGGAAGAGGAACAGACCAGCGTCCCAAAGTCTGAGTTGCTGAAAGTGATGCAGGGTTGACTCCATATAGTGATCACACAGACTTAGATCCAGTCCATCACATGGGAACAAGGGCATCGTCCTTCCTCCTCCCATCCTCATCCCAGTACAGGTGGACATGCTGCAGCAACAAGAGTTCATGACCTACAAGGTGGTGTAGATGTAGACAAAGATGATGACCACCAGGTTGAGGATGGTCCCAATGATGCCCAACATGGCCAAGATGGACTCCTCCTTGCCTTCCTTGTCTTGGATTCCCCTTTCCTCATCACTGTAGACAGTATTTACCATTTTCCTTGGAAAAGTCTGCAGTTTTCGTCTCAGACGAATCTGGAGCGGGCAGATAGGAGAGAGAAAAAAAATCCATGTGTTAGTAACTGGTTAGTATGGTTGTTGCACAGCGGGTGGTGGCGAGCGATAATGTCAATGTTATCTGTTGGTGAGATGATTGGAGAAGCAGTAAAGTGATTAAGAAATTTTTGTTTTCTTTTTTAATCTTCCTAATGTGTGTTTCAAGGAAATAATGAGAAAGTTAATTGAATTACAACTTGGTGGAGAGAGAGCTGCATATTAATGTCAGATTATCAAGACTGAGACCAAATCTGTTTGAGGAAGAAAATAAAATATGTGGGAAAGTGGCTTATTTGCAGATTTAACAGTCAAAGCCTGGGAGGGTTAAAAAAACAGAGGATGTGTTTTTCCTGAGTTTTGTGTGTGAAAGAAAGAAAAGGTGATTGACTGGACAGAGGATCTACGACAGTTGTCCAATAACCAGCACAACACACACACACACCACAACTACTGTACTGCTGCTGTCTGCGTGTTACACTGCTGTAGATACACACCTCTGTAAAAACATGTTTTACTCAAGGCTATGTGAAAGATTTTCCATAAAAAATAAATGACTTTGCACCGGTCAATGCCTGTGTTTGAATTCCACCAAGCTTAAATTGTTTCATTTGTGTGAAATGCAAAACCTAACTGGTCGATTCCAGCAGTTTAGGATTATTATACAGATGCAACACTTTGCATATATTCTATTCACGTGAAGTCAAGTCAGGTTATCTATTTAGTGAGAACTTGATATAGCTGCAGTTATTAGTTCTCCCTGATCTTGTCTCGTGCCCCCTGGGCGAGAACATAGAGGCGAGAGCTTCTGCTGTGTGTGCACGTGAACACGGCCCCTGGCTGGGAGAAGGATATCAGAGGACATTTAGGGTAAAAACATGGTGTAAATGACGTCATGTTTTGTGGACGCTAACACTTCACCCACCCCCCTATCAGCATAGCGTTGAGTAGATAATGAGTGAAAGCACTTTACAGTTGTTAAAAGCAGAACGATGGATAAAATTGGGAGAAATTGCAATGATTGAATTTCAATATATGCAAGAGAAAAACTGTGTAATCAGTTTATAATACTGTCAAATTTCATAGAGACCAAAAGACAGGTGATGTTTGACTGGATTCTAAATCTGTAAAGAGATTTTTTTATTCCTACAAATTGAAGGCTGAACCATGAACCGCTTTTGGGTCACTGAATAATTTAGGTAGGTGCTATAATACTCACAGTTTTGTTTTCATTGCTCTTTGTCTGTCTGTTAGCAGGATAACTCAAAAAGTACAGCAGTGTGGGGGTAAGCTCCAGGGAAAAGGCAGAACTTTTGGTGCAGATCCGGATTAAAGGAGACTTTCAGTGACCTTTGTTTCTTTTTTGCATTGAGAGCTAAGGAGTTTTTGACATTTTTATGACTTGCGCCCAATATTTATGACAAAGTTAAGGTTAGGGATTAGGGATGGATTTTGTTGCAGATCTGTAGGAATAGGATCTCAAACATGTATATGCAATATGGTGATAAAACAGCATTGGTGGATGGACGTGCTCTTTGAGTTTCTCATAGAACAATCAAGGATACATTTTAGATGAATTTAGACACGAATTCAGACACGTCTCCACATAAACATTTATTCTGAAAGTTTGGAACACATGAAAGCTACCATTCCATGCTTCATTTATTTTTTAAGGTACAATGACTATGTTATTACTATTTTGCTGCAATACACAGAACATTTACTATCATTGATTCCAGAGTGATATGATGGACATCAGATGTGTGTGTGTGTGTGTGTGTGTGTTGACTTGTGTAGCCCGGGGTAGGGCATTAGAAACTAGCTGTATGTTTTCAGCCCGTAGGCGCAGCAGTTTGTGCAAGTTGGCGTCAAAACACCTCCCAGGAGAATTTTTTTCCTTTTGTGGGTCACTGGTTCACTAGCAACAGTGAAGCATGTAAACTAATGCAGTGTAAATGAATAAATAAACCTGAAATGTTTCTTGTAGATGTAGAAAACGTACCTTCCCAACTTCACAGAGTTGTTTACTGCAGTTAACCTTAATACCCACATTGTTAAGGCTCATTTACAGGCGGACTTTGATTTCATTCAAGTGTATTAAACCTTTTGGCCAATATCTGCCCAAGTCTAGATTTTTATGTCACCATTGGAGCACTTTCCTTTTTTTTGACTGACCATGTTCTTAGAGGGAAAAGGTCTTTGCCGAAATCATTATATACCAGGATTCAGCTAAGTTACAAAGAAAAACTATTATGGCACCAAATTCCACGCACTTATAGATTTCAATTCCATAAATATACCAGTTATAGTCCATCAAGATTGACTCATTATTCTCTGGGGAAACAGTGAAAATGTTGAAAATCCAGGATCTGTCCCTGACACATATCTCCACCAAATTTTAATGGGATCCTCCTTGACCCCTCCCTCATTGTTCCACCAAGTTTTCACAAAATTTGTCCTGTAGTTTTTGTGTAATCTTGTTCACAAACAAACAAACAAATGGAGACGGGTGAAACTGTAACCTTTTTTGCAAAGGTGAATAAGAAAAAGTGATGAACACAACAATAATTCAGTTATATAAGTACATTCGAATTGAGGTCAGTGCTGCTGAGGAAATGTCAGATTTAATAAGTCAAAATTGAAGCCACTTACATAAGGGCCATCATGGTTTTTGTGTTCATGGATTAACCTATGAGTTGATGTAAAGGGCTTTCATACTGTAAAAGTCAAAGGCCTTTTTGCTCGGGCCGCTTTATGAGGCCATGAGCATCAAAATAACTGTCCTCTCTAAAGGCTAACATCCCACACAGTCACCCTGAATTACAGCGATGTCCAATCATCGACATGCATTGTGCTCCCGACGTACATAAAAACCCCATCAGGCTGCTGCTCCTCCTCTGATCTGTGACAATGGGCTTTGATTGCCTCTCCTGGGGTTCACCATAAACAGGGCTTTCCTCAACCTGAATGCCGATGTTTGTGAGGCGCGCTGGATGTGCCCTCATGCATGAAGACGCCTACTCTCTGCTGATACACACAAGTCCTCCTCGGCAAAAGAAAAAAAACAAGTGGGGGAAATTGTGCCTGGGGGTTGTTGGTGATGGAGATGGTGGTGGAGTCCAGGATCTGCCAAAACCTGAGGAGGTGGGGAGACGCTGGAGCGCAGCCGTACGTCACACACACAAAGAACAACCTTCTGGACGTCCTCCAACGCCAACGTGTCCAGGTTCCAACAGAGAACGTTCTCCTTCAAGTGACGTACCAAAAAACGTTAACTACCCGTCAGGACTTCATCAGTGTGTGATGGCAGGACGGGATCACACATAATCCAGGGGAAAGTTGTGGATTATCGTGACACAAGAGATTATCAATCCAGCCAAGATACAGTACAGCTTCCTCCGCTCCACCTCTTATTGATTAGCCATTTGACTCATTCTAATGTGAAGAGGATTTAGTTATCTCAGCATCGATTCCTCTTGTCACTCAAGAGCTCCTTTTCACACTCTTTTAACTTTTTTTCCCCTCTAGGTGACACACGTAGCTTCTCGGGATCAACAATCCCTCGGTCTGTCCCGAAAAATGAACAGCATCTCCTCAGGGAGGCTAGCTCACACCTGGTTCTTCCTTCTCGTACAGCGACAGCCAGGAGCGGTTTTAAGAGCATACAGACAGAGAACGGGACAGAAGAGTGGGGGGGCATATACCTGGGACAACAAATCCTTGCTACACCTAACGGAAGCTTACATCCTCAGATCAGACCAGTGGAGAGTAAAAGCTTTTGCCACTTGAATAATCCCGAGCATGTCAAACGACTCCAGATGCTAACAGCGTCTGACAGGCAGTGTCGCTTTTGGCATTGTTTTTAGAAAATGGAATTAAAGCAGGCGGCTCGCCATCCTCCGGAGAGATGTACACACACAAATACACACAGGGACAAGTTGACGCCCATCAATCACTAACACAAACAAAGACACACGTAAAGAATCTGACTGATAATGCATACAAGTGTATCAGAGAGGAAGAAGAGGAGGGAAAGATGAAGAGACGTGCGTTGGTGAAATCTGATGAAATTAATAATGAGCGTGACCCATTTTCCAAAAACCTGTGCTCATTGTTCTGCGCTGGAGAGGAAGGCGACAGATCTATTTTGGATTGAACGTGAACTGTGCTTGCAGGAAAACATTTTTATTATTCAACAGGAAAAACTGCTTAATATCGCACTAAAAAGTTCACGTGCAGGTATTGACGTAGCTTTTAAATCTGATGGAGAAGACAGGTTTCACGTTTTGTCTTACTTTCGGATGAATATGATGTAGAACAGAAATTCAAAAACATGAATTCAAACTTCCTTTATAACTTCTATTCATTTGAGCTCACTACCGGGAAAACTACTGTCGGAGTGCAGGATCTCTTCAGAACCCAAATGTACCGAATTATACGTTTCATATACAAAAAGCTGGAGAGATGCTGCTATGTAAGATGCTTTTTAAACTTGTTAATGACATGCGTGAGCAGCAAGTCCCACAGGAGCGTGAGGACATGATTCCTGGACAAATAGCCAGCAGCAGCAGCAGCAGAAGCAGAAGCGAGTATTATCTGTCAGAGTGAAGCAGTTGAAGTGCCTCCGCTGCCTCAATCAAGGATTCATACAAATACAACTGAGCCTGGAAATATCCCACATTTATAAAACATATAATACGACTCATGATCAATTTACAGCTTAGTAGAAGTGTTTGTTGACAACTGTGCACATGGTGATGAGTTCAGCTCTGGACCTACCTTGCAAAGCATCAGGAAAAGCATAGCATCGGACATGCTGGGGGGGGACGCCTCTCTGGAGTGCACAGGCGTCCCTGGCAACTAAGGTGAAAGTAGACCCCTCTCATCCTTCGGCCGTGGCGGAGAGCAGGGTCCGGGGAGGGCTGACTCGTCTTCCAGGCGCTCAGAATGTAGGGCTCTCGTTGGATGTGGTACCCCGCGGCGCTCCGGTGTCTCCTCCCTGAATTTCATCTCACCACAGTGGCCAAGTTCTCGCTGCCATCACTCTCCCCCCCCCCCCCCCCTCCTCAGCCTCTCCTCCTCTCGCCGCTTCTCTCCTCTTTCTCCTCTGTGTGTTTTGTTTGCCTTCCCCACCTCTGCTGCCTCTCTGCTGTCCTCCCCTCCGTCTCCTTCTTCTCGTCTGTGTGGAGGGATGATGTCAAGTTGAAGAATGGAGTCAGTTGATGGGCAGATGGGGGTGGGCGGGTAACAAAGCACTTTCAAATGAATATTTGCATCGTCCGTTGTCTCACAAGAAGCTTTCAGAGAGAGAGCAAGAGATTTCAGTCTTATCTCTGCTGCCAAGACGACCTATCAACCCTTATGAGAGGGGCTGACCCCTGCTATCAAACTTTTTTACGGCTCAGCAGCGTAAATCTTGTTTGATGGTGACGTCTCGTTGTATAAATGTTTTATAATGACATTTTAAAAAAGGAAAAAGAAGAGAAAACCCCTTCTGAAATGGTGGAAGCCCCTGCTCGCTCTGGAGGTAGTGGAGCCTTACACAGCTTTGCTTGCGCTCCAGTGGCTGAGCGTGAGTGTCCCGAACTACCTGAGCAGAGCGAGGATGCTGGACGTCTGACGTAGAGTGAGAGACAGAGAGAGAGAGAGAGGGAGAGAGAGAGGGAGGTGCTGTAGAGGAACACGTCGCCTCACACTGATACTGTTGTGGCTGTGTTTGCTCCACAGGCAAAGAGGTATCCCCTGCTCTCTCTCTCTCTCTCTCTCTCTCTCTCTCTCTCTCTCTCTCTCTCTCTCTCTCTCTCTCTCTCTCTTTCTCTCTCTCTCTCTCTCTCTCCCGTACATATTAATGCAGCCGCGGTTGCCTGGCAACCAACTCCGTGGAGTCACACAGAGCCTGATGACAAGAAGCATTTGTGACAGGAGCTGGGTTCACGGGCGAGGGTCTCCTCCTCCCATCTGCTTTTTAAGGGGGATTTGTGTGTGTGTTGATAGAAAATATGCCAAGCTGAGCAGCCATTGGTCGATCTGTGTTTGTAAACCTGTGAGTGTGACACTGTGTGTGTTTAGTGTTAATGGAAGTGTGAGAGAGTTGGGGTGTGCATCAAGTTGACTGCTCATATAAAGAATTCATACAGAACTGAGTTTTAATGTTTTATGAATAACACCAGATAGATATTGAACAAATGTTTTTTGTAACATGAGGAAATTTTCAGGGAAAACAAAACGTTTGTCAACTAAAATCCGATAAATGGCGTTACTGTACAGGAGCAAGGCGCCTAACAGTACTGACCTTTGAGGCTGCAAAAAGCCAGAGTCGTACAGGGAGGAAGTCATTGTGGCTTATTACCTTATGATTTGTAGACAGTTAGGAGACATATTGTACAAATGCACCTTTTACTGAAATCACTTATTATCCCGTTAGCAGTGAGCTAACTTTTGCTGATCGTTAGTTTTAGTATCTATCTATCTGCACCACACATCCTTTTTGGGTGGTTTATTTCCCCACTTCAATATTTTTTATTGAATGGAATTGTTTAATACCCTGCACATGCATTCTTTATATCCAATTAAGGCACTGCTAACTTTTTTTATTGTAATAATGTTATTTTATAATGGTGTCATCATGATGTAATTTATGTGTTGATAAATGATTGTTTAATCATTATGAACTGTAGATTGTGTCTGCAATCTTATTGGTTTCAGATAAAATACAAAATAACACCACTTTTCATTGGGATGATGTCATTATGATCATGAATTGTTTTCAATCAACTTCAAGTAGTGAGTAAATTCCTATAAGACGCAGAGATACATAAAAAATCGAGTCTTGAACTATGCGTGATGTTTTTCTGAATTCTTTGTGAATTCTTCATGATGTTAACATATGACCGAGAATATTTTTGTAATCAATATAAGCCTTAAATTCTCTCGGGCTCTTTTAGTTTTGGAGATAACTTTTGAAAATGTGTGTTTTATTCACACAAACCAACACTGGCTTTCTGTGTTTATCAGCATTATTGAAGAGGTGCTAACACTTAGGTTCAACAAAAACATAAAGTTTAAAGTGCAAGTAACTGTGTGTGTCACCTTTTACACTCAATTCACAAACCTACTGTGTTTCCTCATCATGTCCATTCACGTGCACAGAAACGTCCTTATCTCGCCTTCGGACATGCGACTCATCAGTGTCAGCACATCATAGATACACTGATCAAACCCTGCTGAATAACCTTCTAGGACATGTTTTACTGTGCAACCCGACACCGAGACAACAAACGTATCTGGAGTCAACCGTCCCGTCTGGTCCCGTCTCCCCGATCCCATTTTCTCACTTCACCTCCACCAGAGGGAAGGACACGAGCGCTCAGTGTTTAACCTGTGAGCTGAGACACGTATCGCTGTCTGTTGGAAGAAGAGACTCACCCAGGCCACATATTTCACTCATTTAAAGAAATGGACGGTTACACCACTTGAATATTTATACCTTTTCTTCAATTCATAATCGTGCCGCTGGCTCACTGCAAGATGTATCTTTCCAATAAGAATGAATGTTGCATTTTTCTATGTTTCATTATGACTTTTGGGCTTCCAGACTGTTCATCACCACAAAAAGAGATGACCTTTGTTTCAATGTTTTCCATTTGTCCCCTGCCCCTTACTTGCACTGCTTCTATGAGAAAAGCAAATAGCAACTGTAAATACAGAAATCTAGTTGATGTTGAAGTTATTGTGAAGCGCATGTTATTAAATAAATAGGTTTTTTAGAGAGAGATTCTCCGTTATAACAATATTTAATTATGTGGATGGGTTCGACAGCTAACGTAAATGTTTAGAATGTGAAACAGCTGCCAACAAATCGGATTAGGCTTGATGTTGCTTTGCACGTGAAATGAACCGGAATGGATCGCAATAAAAATGGAAATTTAAAGGAAACGTTCACCACCAAACTGAAACCGCTGGTGTGCATAATTTTATTGCAGACTGCCATCCCTCTCTGCCAAAAGATTTACTAAGTCAGACTGTCGCCGCCTACACAGGCATTTGTTACAATTAATGAAGGTGTCGGATGAATTTGTTCTTGTCGTCTTGAAACAAAACGGAGTTTTTCCGTGATTATCCTTTGTCTCAACTCAGTTCTCATTCAAACTAGGCTGATCGGCTTCAGCACAGGTTCATAAAAACATTTTCGAGCAATGTGTTTGTTAACTCCTTATACTGATGAAAACAATGAACTATACCTTTCTTTAAGGAATAATGTACTTTATTTATTTATATTTATTTATTTATTTTGGCCCACGTTCCCTCCACTAACATGGAGGACGTAAGGTTTTCGACATAAACTGCAGCCAGCCACCAGGGGGCTATCAAGATGATTCGGCTTCACCTTTGGGGAGCTGTCATGTCATCTTTGCTTAAGTTATATATATAGTATAATTAGAATTGTGGAGCTGTTTTCCATACGTACCTATGATTCTGTCTCTGACAGGAGAAGCAGACAACCGCTATTTAAGGAAAATGCTCTGACAAACTGATCGTACAACAAAGTTCTCTCTCAGATACAAAAGATAAAGTAAGCAACTAGCTAGTGAAGCATTAGCTAATGGACCAGACTATTTACTCAGTAGTTGGTGGGGACCAAAGCAGAGGTAAAACAAGGCATGAATATTGTTCTTAAATTGTCTGTGTGGACACAAATGTATGATGCACCATATCATCTGGATGTATAAAAAGTAAACTATCCACAACTTTACAAGACAGTCTCGCTGTTATGTTTACAGCTTGTTTTAAAAGTGGGAAAATAACAATAAGAACTATATCTTTTTCTAGGGCAGGAGGGTCGGGGTCTCATTCAAAATACATCACAGTCAACGCTGCGTTTTCCCAGTGTCCTTGGAAACACAACCGCCAAGTTTGAAATCAATCAGATGAGCGGTTGTCAAGAAAAACAAAAGACAGACAGAAAAACAGAGGTTTATGGATTTATTAGAAGGATAAACATGAACTAGATCTTGCAGGAAAACACACACCGCACACACCAAGAAGTGAAATTGGCCGAGGGTTAAACAGAAATATCTTTCATGTAAAGTAAGCTGAAAAGCGCGCTGAGCGGGTGTCAGATTTCCAACTAATAAAGCCTTGAGTTGACTTTAATTAATTTCACTGGGTAATCTCGCATACACTTCATGAGGCAGAGCTGAGGACACAAAGGCCTTTTAGCAAACTGGTGTGAGAGAATATCTCAACCACACAAACTCCAGGTATTAGGGTTTTAGATTCAAGGGTACAGCTTATGGAATCCGAGGGTCTTAAAAATCCAAATTAGCGTAGACGTAAAAAACAACTAATAACTCTGCCTTTCTTCTTTAAATCTGCTCTGTTTAGTGGGTTTATATTTGCTTATTCGAACCCGAGCTTTCTAATTTGTCCTTCAGAGGACGCCACATCATTCGTTATTGAGAGGCCAGAAAGTTGCGCCCTATACGCGAACAAACTCTTCCAACAAATGACCGCACTCGAAAAAGCGCATGACCAGGCCTCTGCGCTTCAGGTGATTTCAGAAGAAATACATGAAAAGGTTTGATACGTTAAATCTTTCTGTACTGAAGTCAGAAAAACCTTGAAGACACATCAAACGCTGAGAAGTGCAACAGAAGTGTTGGCCGGTCTTGAAGGAAACCTGTTGAGAAATCTCTGCAACACTTCACGTCTCCGCACGAGCTTTCTACCTCTTTTGTGCAGGGAAGAGAGAGACTGAATGTTAAGGGGGATCCTAAGAGTGGTTGAACGAGGCTGAGGAGTGAGGCGGTGTCATGACTGCCATTAATCCTAATTAGCAGGGAACATGACAGCAGCATATGGGTGTCCTCCAGTCAGGGAGCCAGACGGCTGCTCGGCCCAATCCTGTTCCCGCCGCTAATGGAGATGCCGAGACAAGGGGGAAATAAAATAATTCAAACTTTGAAAGATGTTTTACTCCTTAATTCTCTTTGGGATAGATGGATGGGTCGTAAGCGGAGGCCGGACAAAGTAAAAGCATTCCTGTTGATCATGTCGTAATGGTGACCTCAAATTGGTGCAGTGTGTGGACCAGAGAAGGTAAAATAACAAGGACGGACATGAAAGATTGATTTTAAAGTTTTCTGATGTGTTTTTTTTTTGTATCTGCTCCAGTAGCTTTAAAAATTGATAGAATGACAAAAAAGCTCGGTCTATAGGAAAAAAGGGGAAATCACTCAGAAATAGTTCTACTAATGCTTTTAGGCTTGATTGGTCGAAGCCCGATATAAGACTTGGCTTCCCATCGGCATTTTCATTCAATTATTTCATTGTGGAGTTTTGTAATCAAATAAGATGCTATATATTCACTAGGAGTCTGATTTGACCCATGGTTCAAGATGTTTCTTCCACGTAGGACTTTAAATTGGACGGAGAATTATATATTCCATTTAAAATAATGGATGGAGGATAGATTAATGCACATACTGCAATTAGGAATTTAATATTTCAAAATCAATCCAAAGGTAATGGTTTATCTGGACGGCTACCACAGACTTAGTTTATGAAGCTCATAACTGTGTTTTCAAACTTCATTTTGTTGTGACAGATGTGTTATCGAGGGAGACATGACAGGTACTCATGTAGGCTGAACGACGGTGGTGTTGTAAATATGTACATTTTTCTCAACATTATGTTTAGAAGCAGAAGTGTTTGACTGTCCTTCTCTCTCTTTCTCTAAAGGCCAGCCCGATATATCCTTGCAGCCTAATCTCAGATTCTACTACTTACATCAAAAGCCTGTCAGCCCGAGCACATGAAAGCCTGTTTTCTTAAAGCTGCTCGTCCTCCGACTGGAACGCTCAACCCAGATTCCATTTCTCTACCGCCCCTCCAATGTTTCCACGGAGGAGGAGATGAGCGTACCCCCGCACCCTGAGATGTCCACGGGTCAGCACAATTTCCGCGTATTTCAGATCTCTTCAAATGTATGTGTTTCCCCTTAGTAAACAATAAAGTGTGAACTTGTGCAGCATAAACAAAACCTCAATCGTCAATCGAGCTGAAGCGGGGGATGGATACAAAAAAAGACGCGCGGCAATCAGCTTTGATGCTCAGCAACTTCGAGATTACCGTCAACTTTCCAAGTCAGTTATGGCGGCCGTCTTTGTTCGCCGGCGGGCATACGACGCTTCGACTCTCTGACTTCAGTAGCTACAGTAAACAACATCTGGCTTTGTGGGGTGTTTTCATGACATTTACTCATCTCTGAAATATAGTGCCTACACTGACACAATGTAAATTGATGCAGACTGTTTGTGTAAACAGCTTCCTGAATCTCCAGTGCGTGTTTGTCCGTGAAATGACTGGATGAAGAGGTGATTGTATCTAAGGCGAGGGAATGTCACATTGCCAGTAGCTCCAGGTAGGAAATGAAATTAATTGGTTTCATCATTTCTGAAACGGTTGATTGATAGAAGAAAAACAAAAGAACAAAGCAGCAGTTTGAGTTTCTTAGTTTTGAGAGATTCTCCGAGAGCGCGCTGTCTTCTGAGGCTCTGATGGAACAACAGAAGGTGCAGTAATAAATCATGTGATGCATACAAAAGCATCATAACAGCTCTGGGGATATTCAATATTGAGATTCTACTGTCTGAACGAGGATGTCGACAACAGTCTGCTTCTCGTTTCAGATCAATGTCTGAAAAACATCGGTCTTATTTGCAAGTGGATTTCTCTCTAACTCCGTCTTCACCATCATCGTTTCGCTTTGAGTCCGCTAGCGCACAGCTCGATAACACATCTCGCATATAGAAATGCCATAACAAAAATACCTCCCTGAGAAAATTAGCCTTAAGCTGTTAACAAAAAACGATAATAAGCGAGAACAGAGCACAATTAGGACGACTAAGAAGCCCCCTCTGCATCAAATGATTATTTCTCCCTCCATCTTCGATAAGTAGGCTAAGTAGGACACTGTGGAGCTGAGAAATAGATCATTATCTGGATATCTGCCGTGTTGAGAAATGATTCTGGCAATTCAAACATGTCTTTTATGTTTGGTCCTCTGGGTAGTGACAATGTGATGTTCATCCTCTGCACCATCTTTTTATACACCCTGGAAAAAAAAACCCTGTCTGTAATCAGTTCCACTCGCAATACATCCTCCTTTCATTTATTTTCTGTTTCAGCACATAAATAGGAGCGTTTGTTATTGTATCGACAGCGATTTAACCGTTGAAAAGCACACAGAGGTTTTAAAAAGGGCTTGTTGATACATCTGTCTTTCCTGAAACGGTTGCAAGCCCCATCTGCCAAGTCCGTCTGACAAATGATCCATTTGGTGGGAGACATTAACATATTGAACACGGGGGATATCGAGCCAGGGGGATTACGGCAACAGAGTCCTGGATGGATCCGATCCGGCGGTATTAAAAATGAAATAAGAAATCTCACGGCCTCGCGTCAGGCTGCTCTGTTCAGCTCCGCTTACTGCAGGTGATTTAGGAGGTTTAACAATAGCACTGATCCTGCAGGAAGATAAGTCTCCCTCACTCTGACCATCACTCCCACTCATTTCTCTCTTTTTCACACTCGCGCACAAAATGAACAAGCGCTTCACACTCAGACATGAGAGATTATCGGTCGCACCTTTGGACGGATTTCATGCTGAGGTCTTATTTTTTATTGATACCTTGGTAGGAGCTCAGCAACCAGCCGCTGGTTGTGTGGGGAGTCAGAGGTGTTAGACCTGTGCTTGATAAATGATTCAACCCCACAATGGATCTTTGCCACTTGCACAGAGAGAAATTAGCCTTTGTTTTAGGTTTGAAGTTACATTTTCATAACTTCTCAGTTTTTCAGTTTCATTCATTAATCAACCAAGGTATTCATAAGAAAATGCTTTATCTCAGTTGTGAACAAACAAGAGGAAATCAGCTGCACTGGAACAATCTTAGTACAACTACTTTAAGTACTTAAAGTATCATGATGGTGATACTGGAAATGGTCCTAAGGTTGAGTGTGAAACGAAGAACACTACTAACCCTCAATAGTTGCCATCTTGGCAACGTGGTGGAACAGGAAGGACCAGATATTTTCACAATTTCTGAGGACACATAATGGAGCAGATGGCAGCATAATTCCATGTCCAAGTCAGATGCTCCTGATATATTCAACAACTTTTCCTGCAAGTCTCCCAGAAAATTGTCTGGTGGAAAACTGACAGCAAAAAAAAAAACTAAAAGAATACACAGATCTCAGCCTGAAAAAAGAGGGGCCAGACACGTATAGGAGACGCCGATGAAGATGTAAACTTGGAAAGAGATGCGAGAGCTTTCGGCGTGTCGGGCCGACACCTGTGTAAACAAAAACACATGATTTCTGCAGTGGAATGTTTCTGTCACGTCCTGCCTCCTGCGTGTTCCTGTTGTTGTGAACACGTCTGACCCGTATCTCCTGCTGTGAAAGATAAACGCTGGGAAATGAGCTCACGTCTAGAAGCTTCCATGCTGCCGAGAAAAATGTCTCCAATAATTTAGAATGAAAACTATAATTAGAACTTTATGTAAAATGTCAGATGCAAATTTATGAATTTCAAGAAAAATCGTAGTCCTGAAAAGGATGATACACATGTGACTTGTCCTGCTCTTCACGTTAACGGTGGAGAGATTGAGTAACTCCAGAGCTGCACATGGATCCAATCATGTGTGTTTCTGGAACATGAGGGATCGGGGGTTTCAGAGCTGAGCTGTAGCCTTGTTGAATGGGCCGACTCCACCTTTAACTGATGTGACATCATGATTCACTCTGTAACTCAGTTTGACCTCTTTGTTTTATCACGTCCATTTAATAATGAGGACAATGGGATGTTGATCTGGACACTTATTCATTCTCTTCCCCCCTTAGAGGACCGGTCTTCCCAGTCTTCCCCCCCAAGCTCTCTAGATACTGGGCCCAGTAGGAAATGATAAATCCGCAGTGACTGCTGAAAACCCTCTTATTTCACTATCTTTACGAGGAGGGGGTGAAAAAAAGGGGGAATCGCTGGCCGCTCAGTGGAAACAGGCAGATATGGAACATGTCATTTTTTCCTGAGACGATAAACTTGTTTAACTCAACTGTACTTGACACTGCGCTGAAAATATGCATGAGTTAGCATGCATTATTGAAACGGGCGTTCAGGCAGCCCTCACCCGCCATAAGGGGAGGGGCCCTCTGTGTTAATCTTACAGACGTTCCCCTGCTGCTGACTGTGCATGTATCAAACGTTAGAAGTCTTATTTTATAATTATTTCCAGCATTTGCATATTTTACTGAAGACTTCAGAAGACGGGAGGAGTTGTGACACCCTCTCGCTTTGATTCCGAGTATATCTGAGCATATATTAAAGAGAATGTGAATAAAGCGACACACTCATCTCTTTGTGAATGTCAACAAGGAGGGAGGGGGGTTGATTGGCCAAAAATCTGCACAATTTGAGGGAATGAACTTTTTCATTTAAAGGAAAACAGAAAAAATAGATGCCTATTACCTCTAATGTTGCACCAGTCGACTGATGTGATTGGAGGAATGATGTCTTCTTTCTCATCTCACTCACAACAGGAAATGGATCGTGTTAATTGAGATGCAGATTCCTGAGGGTTGGCATCTCGAAATCTACAAACAACCACTTTTGAAATATCTATGGCAGGGTCATGCATTAAATATAGCACAGAAATTGCTCCCTACATCTCTCTCTCTCTCTCTCCCCATCTTCAGTTCTTGACGCTCCCACCTCTTTATGCAGAAGAGATTACATCAGCACATTGGAGAATTTATTAGGATCCGTGGGAAAGTTTTGACTGTCAAAGTAATCCCCCATAATTTCATAAAACCACTGAAGGGAATGTTGATCTGTTTTCTGCCTCCACTTTGATTAATATCCCACATAAATTTAAATGGGAACAACATATTTCTGTGTCTGCTTTAAGTATTCGTAAATTGCAGCTGTTATGGATTGCAAACCGTGTTTTTCTTTTTTTTTGTCACCCCACAGGCAGACAAGTTGAAACTCTGAATTGCAAACGTTGTGATTTGTGAGGATCTGACACTTTATCATCCCCACGTGTGTTCATCAGTCTGTCCACAGCTCCCTCGGAAAACTGACAAACCTCCGGCGGATTCGTGAGAAAGCCCCTAATAAGTGTTTATCTGAATTGCCATTGTCGCCCCTCGTTAGTCGTCATTACAGTCAGCGACCGGCCCAGTGTCGGCGGATCTTTATTTCTCGTGGAGCCACAGCGCAGGCCCTCGCGTTGCCCCGGAGCAAGTCCAGGGAGAGAAGCGCACGTCAATAACAGTAAGCCAATTAAAATCACTCTTCATTTAAGCTGTGATCTCTATTGATTCGCCTTTCAATTCTCATCCATCACACCGGCAGACTGCCTTGAAGGGTCGGAGGGAGAGACTGTCTGGCTGACTCAGTGTCTCGCACGAAACCACCTGCAGCTTTTCAGAAAGACCGAGCCCGGTTACACAAGCTGTTCTGAAGACTAAACAAAACCCGCAGCCTTCGACGGAGAAAGCTCGAGGATTTGATTGTGTTGCAAAGCCACAGAGAGAACAAGGAGCTGAAATGTCGACTGAATACCAAAACAAAAGACACAGTAAATATAAATCTGGAGATGACCGTACAGCATATTATGGGTGATTATGGTGGAAACTTCTGCTGATAAACTTTCCAAAACTAATCACTGCAAGTTTCAAGATCATAATAGGAGCTTTAAAGTGTAGAATCCGTACAATTAGGCCTTTTTCAGACATGAAAATGACCAGAAAATTGGGTCTGAACGGCACGAGATCTTCTGGGACAGGTGCATTCATAACAGAACATTCAGGCGAGGGGGGGCGCCTGAGCAGAGCATTCATTAGGCAGGACATCACCAGGGCTGGTTCACCAAAAAGCTATCTAATCTCCTTGCCTTTACCAAGTGGACATTATTAATCTGCATCTTCTACATGATGGCATCTGTTTTTTCATTTCTGGTTTTTGTATTCGTCAAACTTCAACTCACCAACTCGCTCGCTGTGACATTTTCATGCTGTATTCTCACATGGGCTCACTGGGACATCCTCCAGACACCTGCCCCTTTGGAAAGTTTCAGGAGAAACACCCGAGATCAGTGTGTGTCTGAAAGCAGCAGGGAGATATTCAGAGTAAAGACAGTGGTTTACTTTGCACCGGGTTTCATCACCAAGGTAAACTATGCTGCTCACCAAACCTGCTCCAGATCAGGATTAATCTCAGAGTTCAACATGAATAAAACCACCAGCTACTGACCAATCAGTCTTCTGGAAAGCAACAACATCACCGTTCCTATAAGATCCCACAGAGCTCAGTGTGTGGATCATGGGAGGAAGGCAGCAGAGTTCAGACACCATCAGAACCCTTTCGTCTTTCATAGATTATTTTTCTATGATACAGATTCTCGTCGGAGGGAACCACTAATCTGTCTGCTGAAAAATGTGTATATTATATAATTGCGATCTATTAACAGCCCAGTGACACTGGCTCGTTGACACATACCCTGAACAAATGTGGCCTCCTGGGAGCTGCCACCAGGGTCTGATGTGACGCCGCCCTCCACCCCCTCCATTAAGGGGTGACCCTCATAATTGCAGCTCCTCAGCAGGAGTGCACTGCTTTGTAGGCCGGCCCCCTAACCGCTACCACCCTACGACCAAAACCAATTGAAGCACAAAGGTCTTGTACATGCATAAACTTCTTAGAATGAGTCTATTACATTTATTTTTAATTTGCTTCCAAGTCTTTTTGAGGTTTATATTTGCCAGCTGCCTCCTCCAGCAGCAGCTGAAACTGTTGCTTGTAGCCTGGATTATGTATTTAACTCTTTTCTTTTCCATTTTCATTGTTTGTCCTCGGATGAGAAATATACTGTTGAAAATATGCTGCTCAGCTGCCAGAAGAATTGTCCATGTCGGTGATTGGTCATATGCTGTAAACACCAAACGGTTTAAGTGAACACACTCATGAAGAGATGAGGAAACCCTGGTCCAGTTTACACCCACCATCCTGGGGCTGGGACTTGTGTTTGTTAGGCTCAGTGAAGCCTCATGATGAATAGATATCCTGTATTTGTTGGAATAGCTTTTTAGTTCAGGACATACAGACTGTAAATAAAGATGGACGACAAGTCTTCACTTCCTTCTGTTGTTCAAAAATCAAGCGAAAAAATATTGTGGATATGAAATTCCACCATCCTGCACTCTTGAACTCCCTAAAATAACACAAAATCAAATTTAGAAAAAGTATTAAAAGTGTTAATTTGTTTGTCCTATCTACTAACATGGATGAGGCAGGGTTTATGCACAATACTGCCTCCAGCCACAAGGGGGATTTGGCTGTACTTATAAATAGTAAGGTACTTAGGAAATAGTTGGTCAATACCTCCGACAACTGGTAGAAATTAACTTCCAAAAACAATTAACGTGATTTCTTCTCTTTTACAAAGGTTCTGTGTCTCTATAGCAAGGTTTTTCTATTTCCAACTTTTCTCTTGAAAGATAATAGTCCTGTCATTTCAGCATTTGATCAGTTAACGCTACTCTCACAGTCCTCTTACTTTCAACCAATCATCAACAGATCCAGGATTTTTTTTCTCAGTTCTCAGTACCCATATCAGAGTCCAGTCTTTTCTTCACTCTGTCCATGACCTCCGCTGACATGGGTTCAAAACGAGTTTCTTCAGCGGCGTCAAAAGTCCGTCACAAACAATCTGCCGGACGATCAGCTGCGTGTGAAGGTCGGATAGAACCCGAGCACTGGCCCAGAGGCAAGGCTTTCGCTTCTCTTTCTTCCCTTTTCCTCCTCCTGACTCCATCTCGCTCGCTGCTCAGGAGGCAGAGGGGGTCAAGCAGCAGCGCGAGGGGCAGGCGGGGCGGCGACTTGACATGAATTGTAAATGAGTGAATAAAAGTGCGGATGCGAGCGTCCGTCCGCAGAGCACCGCTTCAGCCCTTTTTGCTTACTTTGATTTAATACTGTCTTGTAAGCATACCTAAATGTTAATAATCCTGTTGCTTGCAGATGCATTTCCAGCGAGCGCTCTGTTTTCTTGCAGACTCAAAGGCCTTGAACTGTCAGTGTCTTCCCCCCCGAGCACCTGCAGCAAACTGTACCAACGTTCTGGTTCAGCAGCTTTGATAATAATCTGACCCCACCTGTTTGGTTGACTTGGGGAGTTATGACTTTCCTCCTGCATGCTGTGTGAACACCAGAAAGCGGGTGTTAGTATTCATCGCGCCCTCCTTTTATTTTACAGAGGTTATTTTTGTGACAACCATCCTCCTCTAATGCGGTGTCGTCTGACGCGGCTTCGTCTGGACGGGGGCCTTTTTTCTTTTTTTTTACAAATCACTGCCAGTTAACGTTAAAAGCTGGCAAGAGATGGCACCTCCATTTTCATTATCCCCTGATAAAGAGCAGCCGCACAAACATCCAGGAACAACACGTGAAAAGGTCACAGCTGCAAGGTGACAAGCTGGCCATGGCTGTGAACTCTGGAGGAAAATAAATATTCCAAATAAACCGGATTTTTGCGATCAGTTATATAAATGATGTCTTGGAGAAACCTGCAGCCTCTATACATTAGTACATGTAACTTTCATAAAATAATTATACACTGTAGATGGCAGCTCCTGTGTTTGATTTATTTATGGTGACGTTTTCAGAGAACATGAGTACAGCTGACAAACCTGAAGTAGGTTATATGTTCTTCTACACTTAATACACACAGAAAGCGTGGGCCACATCTGGCTCTGCCTCAGCCTCTGCTCCCGCCTGCAGGCTGTTTCTTCATCATGCCTCGTACACTGTGTTTTACAGCCCTGACAAGGCACCAGAGGTGGCAAGTACACGTATTCAGGTAGTGTATTTCAATATAGTTGTGAGGTACTTAGTGATTTTAAAACACTATTTTCTTTTCCCCCAATTCAGAGGAAATTTAATAAATAAATAAACTCTTACCATGACTGCTTTTACTGTTCAGACTCCTCTAATCTTGACCTATGATTAAAAACTTCTTTTACCACAGTTAATAATCATAAATACACTCCAGGTACAAGACTTTTACTTGTATCAAAGTACTTTTAATTGTGGTACTGACACATCACAGGAGTGAGACACTGGATGCTTTCGATGTGATGTTCATTCAGTTACTGTGCGGTAACAAATATTCCTTTTATATCAGAGAATGGATATTTTGCCTGCAGTTTAATGAGAGCAGTTTGCTGAATATTTGTGTGAACATGTTTGTATCTGTAATATGATGATAAAGTGGCCAATCAGCCTTAGCGGAGGTATGCACCCTTCTAGTTCATATATGGAATGACTGCAATCCAGCATTACATATGTTTTTAATCATCAAATAAATTCAGTCACGCCTTAAATTATCTGGATCCTGACAAAAAGCTGAGAAACAATTCCACTGAGCTTTTAAAGAAAGAAAATCTCTTCTGAGTTTAATCAAGAAAAAGCACAATCAAGCAAAACCTGCAGATGGAGCATTTCTTCCTCTGCCACATTCTTCGTAGGTTAGAGTTGCAAGCCGTGATGCCAACAGATGCCACAGTGGGATGACGGTCCTTGATGCTGCCATGAAGCGTCGCCATGGCAACGCTTTTGCCTGTCGCACCCCTCGTGTGTGTGTGCCAAGGAGGCCCATGGTAGCACTCGCTCTCCTCCCCGGCGCCGTGGCAGCCCCGTTGTTACAGGCCACCACATTGTTTCGGCAATGATTAATTACCGTCCTGATGAAATGTGAAGTCTGTGGAAATGTCACAGGGCAGACATGGGCTTGTCAGAGTGGGCCGGCAGGGAGGAGTGTATCACACACAGACATCTGGAAGGATACGCAGTGCCAGCCGCTCACTGCCTGTTCAAGGAAAGACCTTATTATTACTTCAGCTGCTTTCTGTTGGAATTTTATGTAACTTCATTTCCAGCAACCTTATTATATCCTCACGCAGGCTGACGTGCGCTGCCTGGATTTTAAACCTCGCCGCGGAGACGCCAGGATCCTTCACCTGGTTCACTCACCTCTTCACTTATTCAATTAAACGCAAACCCAATTAAAGTCAAACCAATTTATTACACAATGTCAGAGAGTGAGTTTCCTCGCCTATAACACACCAATCTATATTAGCCCTCGGTAAGTGAGCAGTAAACACCTGAAAGTAGTAATTATTACAATGCCTCCAAACAGGCAGGTGCTCACCCGTCTGCATTGTGCTGTCAGCGCACAACAACCTCTCACACTGATGTACTGTAGCACCAAGATGTCTGCGTAAATGTTTAATCCATTTGGTTGTTGGTGAAAAGAGCGGGGGAAGGTATCGCTTGATGAAAAACACAAATGACATACCAAATTTCCCTGATGAATTGGTCCATTTACTGAAATAAATTGAATTGATGCAAAGGATTCCCAGAGGAGCAGAAAATTGTTCAGCTATGGATGGAAACCCTCTCTTTGCCACGGCGCCTACAAGCGGTGCAGGCGTATTTGTATTACACATAAGACTTGTAAAGATGTGCTGACAGCCCCCTGTTTACCCCACTTAATAAGAGCACGTCGCTTTTTTCTCTCTGAGCTAAAATGTTTGTTAATTAACTTGGGACAAAAACAGGAACAAATGCAATTATTTAAATGAGTGGATCTGATTCCTGGGTTATTATAGGGGAGCTGCCTGGGTTGAAATCTAAAGGACAGATTGGATTCACTGTTTGTTTGTTTACCTGTGAGTTTGAGCCTCTGTGCACAAGGTGAACCCCTCATTAAACACCAGATATCAATATAATAAAGGAAATAGTGAGTTGTTATTAAAGTGAATTTGGACAACTGCACAATTACACAGCCTTTATATATAGTCTTATATCTCTTATATCTAGAATATTATTTCTACTTTTATCGTATATGGTATTTTGGTTCTTATTCATATTTTTATTCTTATTACATTTCACCCTTGCATTTCTACTTCCTTGTGATCGATAAAGATCTTATCTTATCATATCTTATCTCTTCTTATCATATCTTATCTTATCTTGAAAGCTAGTTGATTCAAACTATCCACTCATGTTAAACCGTAAGTTTAATCATGTTAATGATGCAATTTCATACTAGTTCCTAGTTAAGTATTGGCCTTTAAAAGTCACTTTCACAGATCCACTCACATATGTTCAAGCCTGTGAGTGAGACATCATCAGGGTTTATGGATTTAGATTTTTTTTTTTGTTAGTTTGGCAACAGCTAGTCAAACATCCATCTCTCATCATCGCCACTTTGAGATTCCAAAACATATGGCGAATCACCAGAATGGCTGCGTGAGCAGATGTTATTGGTTAATTGAAACGCATTTGATCTTGAATGATTAGTGTCCATCGGAGCATTTTGTTGCTTGGTGTCCTAATGATCGTGCTGCTGTGACAGCATGTTTCCTCACTCTGACTTTATGGGCAACTTATCCACACGCTATTGCCTGTTCCAGATCACTGATGTCAGCACTGTAGGTCAATTTATGAGCAACATTCTGCATGTCGCGGATAACAACAACATTGTTAATTCCGCGACATGCAGAATGTTTTCTTCTGTTTGTCATCAGCAGTCGGACAAAATAAAAAGACACAGGGCACCAGGTACGGACAGGTGACAAATGATGGGGTAAACCTGCATAAAGTGTATAAGTAAAGCTTTGGGATGCCAGGTGCCACTACAACAACTCCTTGGCATTGATTCTACAAGTCTCTGATGTACTGCACTGTACTGGAGGGCTGAGACATGAATTCATATCTCATTTTGCATGTTGATGGTGGTGGTGGTGGAGAGAGAGAGAGCTGTATATGCTGGGAATCCTCCAGAGGCTGTTATTTCAAGACCAATTGCATCACAGCTGTGCAAGTTGGCTGTCCCATTTCAAAAGTTCCTTCAAACGAGGCCAAAACCTGCGTCCTTCCATTTCTGAGCCAACAGGCGTCTGTGGCAAAGCTAGTAAGCAGGTTGCTGAGCTGCAGTAAGAGAAGCCACTTAAAGTCACTATTCAAGGGCAGTGCAAGCTGCTGTTGATGCAAAAAGGAAATCCTGCTTAGACCAGACCGTCTCATTTCTGTTTGGCATTCACTTTCATAGACCGAGTTCTCTGATGGATGCAGCCCTTGGATAGAGACAGAGCTTTAGTCTGCTTTTTGAGTACTTCCTTCCTTACAAGAAGTAAGCAGGTTATCCTGAGCAGTTTGTTTGTTGTGTTCAGGTGGACAGGGGGGAAAAAATGTACTTAAAAAAACAGGAACCATGGAAATATTTAATAAGTCCAAACTCACGGGCTACATCCTTCGGAGGCGAAGTCCAAATCAAAACAAGACAGTCGATTTCCTGGTTTCTTGGCCTGTGGTTCATTCTCCTCCAACCTATTCCTCAACTAACCTGTTTCCCATTCATCAATCGACTCACTCACCTGACTCAGTATAGAAGGACCAACTCGAGCAACACAGCTCTGCTACAACTTGGTGTTAACTTGTGGTTCTCTCGCTTTGGCTGAACACTACTTGAACCTCGCTTAATAGAACAATAACCTGCAGGTATTCTGGTTGTTATTTAATTAATTGTTTTCAAGTGATTTGTGTCTCCTCCTCTGTATCCTGCTATTGAGTTTAATTAAATACAAATCCTAACAGAGTGATACATTGGTCCAGAATTTCCCATATCGTTGTTCAGTCGGGTTGATCCAGTGACTGTAAAGGCCACAACACATGGTTCATATAAACATTCATACTCATCAAACCATTCAGTGACCCATCACGCCCTGTGAAAGGACAGGACAGGGGCCTTATCATCTTGGAAGAGACCAATCCCTCCAGGAGAGAAGTGTTTCATCCCAGGATAAAGGTGATCGCTCAGAACAACTTTCTATTGATTTACAGTTCAGAGAACAGAGCCACCAGATCCTCACTGGAGAGCAATCAGACCTGCGCTGGTGTCTCGGTGTACGCCACACAGGTCAGGAACATAGGACACGTGACCATATAACCTTTTTTTTCCACATCTGTCGACTATGTGTTTTGCACCACTGAACTCTCAACTGTGCATTCATCTCTGTAATGGGGGAATTCATGCACCGCAACCCTAATGGAATATCCCTCTCTATGCGATGGTCACCGGACTCTTCCTGCTGACACAGTCTGATTACGTCCTGCATTGACATTCTCACTCACCCGAGGAAGTGTTGCTCCTCTGCCTCTCTGGATGTAGAGCAGCACGGCCCTCAAGCGTCTTTTCCATGGATCTAATGCAGAGGTCACTTCAGTCACTCTTCATTTGAAACACCTGCAGCTGAGCACCTGTCACATCTTTATGGAAACATCTGCATTTGTTATGTTTATCCACTCATTTATTCCCTTTCTTTCCTTTTTCACCTGCCTGTATGTGGAATAGTATATATCTCCAGCCGGGTTTAGGCAAAGTACATCGTGCTGCTCTTACTTTCTCTTGGCCTGCTCTTGCACCAACAGAGGAAATGGAAGGTCAGCTGTAGTTGAATTCCCAGGGACAAGGCAGGCGCTGGGTCAGTGGAACAGTCAGACAGCTCTGTTCGACA
The DNA here is from genome assembly GCF_963576545.1 of Limanda limanda. Taxonomy (NCBI): domain Eukaryota; kingdom Metazoa; phylum Chordata; class Actinopteri; order Pleuronectiformes; family Pleuronectidae; genus Limanda; species Limanda limanda. The sequence continues at coordinate 17,174,175 of NC_083647.1, read as the reverse complement.
AGCTGCTCCCCAATCTACCTCTCAAACCTTTATACATACTCAAGCTCATACAACAGCAGACTGTACTGACTTTTTATGCTAGGAGCATATCCAATATGCGATGTTGAGTTTGGCACTAAGTCATCACTGTGACAGACTGAGAACTAGTTGATTACATTTAACGATTCTTCTAAACCTGGTAATTATCTGTAGGGAATACACAGCAAGAATCAAAGCCTTTAAAACTAAAGGTCTGAAAGTTTCTCTTATCATACTAAGATTTAAGTCATGTTGTTTCAAATTGAGTCAAGCAGCGGGTGATACTGGTTTGTAATTGAAAAACAACAACCATCTTCAAATTTGTATTCTTTGGCTGAAACTTTATTTTAAAAAACAATCTGAGCACTGGACCAGACACAAAACCATAAATTTAGCAGCAGATTCTCTTAGGCCATATTTAATAATTACACACCTTGTGATTTACTGTTAATGCAAATGCTCAGTACCGATGCAGAAGAAAGTAAGGATGTGGAGTGTAGACCGTGTCTTAGATCTTTTACTTTAAATTGCGATAATTTGGACATAATATTATTACACTTTGACGTTCTGTTTGTTAATGATTACTTATTATTTTGTGTATGTACCATTTTAGTGGTCACAGTGGAACTACTTTATATACTGTTCAGTTGTTTGGTCCTGTGGTTCTCAATTTAGGGATTCAGGCCAATCCGAGGGGTCAAAAGGTCAAGAAACTCCTTTGGGCTTTGAGTTATTTATAATAAATTATATGACAAGTTTCGTAAGGAAATGTCTCTTTGGTGGCTGTGCTAACAAAGAACATGACATCAGAAAACTGTATAAGCGTCATGCCAGACATGAAGCCTCCATTTGGTTTGACTTAATTGTGATAAAGTCGAGTGTTTTCATATAAAATGTTCAAAGTACCTCACTGATAAACCCATGACTCTGAAGAGATGAAGTCAACAGTGTTGTCGTCTCGTCTGGAACGAAATCTCAAAGCTCAAACAGAGACACAGTATTTAGCAAGCTGGAGCAGACAGGTATTTTCTGGTGTAGGTGCTCATTAAGCCATTTAGCTGACATAAACAGCATATACCTTCCATCCATCCTTGGCTTTTTTCATTTCTGGCAGCCACTATAAAGAGGGATAGTGCAATAAGAAAGTAGGAAAGACTACGACAAGACTAACAACCTCTATCAGGATCATTTTGCAGATTGCCTGCTGGGCGGGATATCATCAGAGCTCTGAAATTTGCTTCTCAGTGTGAGATATAATCAAAAACCGAATTGCAATACCACAATTTATTCGCAAGTATCAACCCATTTTCAGCTGTTTGTCAGTCAGATATTGATTTCAAAGGAAAGCAGTCGGTTAACATCAAACTAATTTTTTTTTTAAGGAAAAAGTCAAATTATTCCTGCAGAGAAAAACCTGCCACCAGCGCATACAAAGCCCACTGCTGTTACATTTTAATCACTCTCACTTCAAACCTTCTCCCAACATCAAAGATGGTATTTGGAGCAAAAGTCAGATAGTTACCCGCAGAATCAGAGAGAGCGGGAGCTGATTTACAGGAGGAGGATTCCTGCAGAATGGTAATGTGCTGCTTCGCCTTCATATTGGCAGTGACCCTCTGCCCCTCGTGCTTTTGAAATGCTCATCTGATTGGGGAGGTCACGCAAAAAGAAGCAGAAACGGGGGAAAGAAGTTCGTCAGACACAGGTGATTATACAGGCGTCCTGTTTCATCTGCAAATGAGGGGGTCTGCAGCAAAGTGTGGTCTAGACTACTCCGGCTGCTTTTAGACATGCATTAATCTCCAAACGTTCTCCAGAGGCTTGATGTGTCCGGACTTTGACAAACTTTTCTCTGGCCAGGACCCTGGAAAAAAGTCTGCAGAATGTCCAAAGGATCCGATTTGAGAAGACAACCAAAAATCCTCTGCAGGATTCATCGCAAGCGAGAGGGTGTGTTGATGAAATCTCAAACACGTGACTAGTTTCAATTAGTATTTAACTTTCTAACCCTGCCTGCTGAAACTCCCCTCGCCTGATCTCTGTGCTGCTGTGTAAGCGTCTGAGGGGAGAATCTCCTGCCACATTTCTTTAGGAGGTCTCTTTTTTTTAAATTTACTTTAAACTGCAGTTTCTCTAAATCACGGGCATCAGCTCCTTCCTACCTTGCATTTTTATATGGTTTACTTAAAAAAATATGTTGTACGCATAAAATTTGAACGTTATAAAGTTCCTAATAAAGCAAACTATACTAAAATGCACCAATAAGCAAACATCATCCGCGTCACCACGCTTCGCTGAACAAAACAACACAAGGCAAAATAAACTGCAATCGTCCTTGGGCTTGTTTTTTGGGGGCTGGGCAGAGGGGCAACCTAAAGACTCAGAGAGTGTGTAATGAGGATTGTACTGCTCATGGGAAAATGGAGGAAAACAGTAGTCTGCTGCCCCGGTGGCTTGTGCCGGAGATCAATGGTCATTAATCTTTCTAGAGAGGCTCCGGCTGCACTTTTTAGGGGGGAGAAGGATTGCTGACCCAAGTGCAGGACGTCTTTCTTGGTCCAACAAGCAAGGTTTCCTGCATTTGGATGCCACAGCACTTCTCGTCGGTTTTGTCCAAGCTCCAAGCCGGGCTGGAGCCGGGGGGGACGCTCAGGAGTCGAATGCAAATCATAAAAGTTGACAGACGAGAACTTCCTCCTCTTCTGCTTTTTGTGAATCTGCGGGAAAAGGTTAAGTGAATTTTGGTAGGCATCGATTATGCATATCGACCACTTAAATTGCTTGAGAGTACAAGCTGCATTCATTCACACACATATTCATACAGCGCTTCTCAACGCAGCAATTTCTCTAACACGCACTGTGGGCACAGCAGTCAGGGGCAATTTGGGTTTAGTACCTTCACATCAGAAAGCAGTCTAAAGGTGCTCAGGATCGAACCACGACCTTCTGGTTAGTGGACGACCCGCTTTACCTCTCTACCTCGACCACAGCGGCCGGTAAAGGCATGTATCAAATGTTACAGTCCAATAAACCAGTATATCTAAGAGGGATTAAAATGCGCTTTATGCTCTCATATTTTTTTTATTTTTATTTAAAAACATGTCAGTATTTATACACTGAAAAACAAAAAGAATTAAATCAACTTTTTTTTAAATAACTTCAATTTGGTAACACACAAATGAATTTAGTTTGCTCAATTAAGATTAACAAGTTAAAATTAATTCATTCGTGCTTGTTTTCTATTTTCTCTTTTCTATGTATATTGAAGTATTTACTGTACTTTTGAATGTTATATTTACACAGTAAAAACCTACTGATTAAACTTCATTTCATAATTTAAATGTATTGTAATGTTCGTTTTTTTATTATAACAATTTAGAAAGTAATTTAAATTTAAAACAATTGTGGACCATGAAATCACAAATATTTACGACCCAAAAATAATCTGATACTGATATTTTTTATTGGAACATTACCAATAAACCACCTGGGGAGGAGAGAGCAGCCCTCCCTACTGCTGGGGAAAACCTTGGGAGGGTTCTTTTCATTTTGAAGTTGTGAAATTGAATGACATAAAAATATGATTGAATAGTTTAATGAACCTGAATATCCAGTATAACATATAATCCCTGTGTGATTCAGCCGCCCACTCACAGTGTTCACAGAGCAGCAAATGTAAGAGTATAAAGAATCATTGGCAGTCATAACATAAGACATGACAATATTTTATACTGTCTTTCCAATATAAGTACAATATCAGTACAACATACTATAGGGTATTATAGTCTACTGTATGAGAATTTGTGTTGTTAAAGTATGCAGGCCACTGTAACTGTATAATAAATGACAAATTCGAGGAAGAGAGGATATTTTCAGATTGTCAACAAAGGCTGATTGATGTGAATATCAGACGTTTATGGAAGACCCTGTGTGTCCTTCATCAGTCCTTCACTGTACACACTTATGTTTTGGCTGGGGTGCGGAGTGTAAAAGCACAAACCAGACCACCAACAGGCACCACACTGCCTGACTGATGTCAAGGGCACTTAGTGACATGATACTAATAGAGGATGGTACAGAGACATTCAAGATACAAACACATTTAGTTAAAAGGTCTTTACGGATCTCACAGGGCAAAGCTGTAACTCTACACTCAGACAACAGCACTGCTGCTTTTGAGGAGCCGTAATATGAGGAATTCAGACGGAGCGACTCGTCTACACACTTGAGATTCATTGTGGCCTCTACACAGCCAAATATGGATTTTCATACATTTCTTGTGAGTTTTCCTACTTCTCACTTTCCATCTTGAACAAGACTAAGGGGTATTCAAACCTTCCTTGTTTGGTCTAGTACAAAGAGTCAGAAAACCTCCTGATCGACCCTATGCCACCGGATTTCGGCCAAATGATTCATAATTTTAGAGCTTTGGTTAAAGACTAGAATGTGTAATTGTGTGTCTGATGTGTCTTGGATGGTCGTGGAGGTTTACACTAACAATAGATAGATAGATAGATAGATAGATAGATAGATAGATAGATAGATAGATAGATAGATAGATAGATAGATAGATAGATAGATAGATAGATAGATAGATAGATAGATAGATAGATAGATAGATAGATAGATAGATAGATAGATAGATAGATAGATAGATAGATAGACAGATAGACAGATAGACAGATAGACAGATAGACAGATAGATAGATAGATAGATAGATAGATAGATAGATAGATAGATAGATAGATAGATAGATAGATAGATAGATAGAGAGAGAGAGAGAGATAGATAGATAGATAGATAGATAGATAGATAGATAGATAGATAGATAGATAGATAGATAGATAGATAGATAGATAGATAGATAGATAGATAGATAGATAGATAGATAGATAGATAGATAGATAGATAGATAGATAGATAGATAGATAGATAGATAGATAGATAGATAGATAGATAGATAGATAGATGGATCACTTGTCCTTAAAACGGCTAATTCCCAAAAGTACAAGACACACTGGGGGCTCAAAGTGTGAGACCACCTTCCCACTGTTGCCATGTAAAGCACTAACATGAAGAAGGCTCTACATGCATCGCAACCATTTCTCCTCATCGTCAGTTTACTGTTCTCTGTGCTCCACTCTTCACATTATTTTCTTCCTTCGGTCAGTATCCCACTGGCGCAGAGGAAATGTTTTATACATTCACTCATTATTCCCTATGTCTAATTAATGCTACACTTGAAATAAGGAAAGTGCAATTTAGCATCGCCTGCCCGTCCCTGTAGGCGAATCCATTTAAGTGAAATGTGAAATCCTCTTTGATGTAGAAATGTATTTTCATTGGAATCCAGGACTGTTGATGGGCAACACAACAGCTGACCCTCCCAAAAGGAGTTCACTCTGCTGCAGCCCCTGCAGCTATTTACAATCATTACAGGTTTAGTCTTTTTATTTTTGAGGTTTTAATTGGATGTTTTGGCACCTGCTCTTCGGACCAGTTGATATTTGCCTCACATGTTAAAGAAATTAAGAAAAAAATGTGGAGAATCCATCAGCAATAATGACACCATGTTTTCCTATAAGCACATTTGTTTAAAACTAACAGAGTTAGAACGGCACTTAGAGCACATACATCAGCCATGCCCCAATAGTCGTGGTTTGAAATCCGATTAAATTCACTACATCCAGATTTATATGGATCTGTACCAACATTTACACACTCATAAATATCAGTCCCTTAATCATCTCTGAATTTTTTACATTAAGATCCATATAAACAAACCAATAAACAAATGGCTTAAGTTTGGCATTTTAGTCCAGCACCATGTTAATTTAAAACCAGTAGTGATCGTATTTCGCTGAGCAAGGGGGTGGAGCCTGACTAAGAGCTTAAGGATCCACCCACCTGAACCTGCGACCATTGAAAGGGATCGAGATTAAAAAATTAAAGGTCACCTTGTATTGAAGAAGACTTGAAACTTTAGAATTAGACCATAAACTCCTTGTTAAAATGTTTACTGATGCTGAAGAAGTGTAATCTTCCCTTAGAACTTTATTTTGCAACCTGTGGAGTCCTCCTCTGTTCATCTGGCAAGAAAATACATATTTCAGACACTTCCTCATTGGCTCCACCACCTCGACCCGGAGACTATATTTTGCTCTGGAATGACGAGAATTTGAAATATAAAGTAGCAGATTAAATGTAACCAGTTCATTTTCATCACTGATGGAAAGAACAGAAATACAACAAAGCAGTGACCATCACAGTACACATTACATCTCTGGGCACGTCCTCCCTCCTAAAAGTGTTCATTCACAGCACAAAGACTGTTACACTTTTTCAATTAGAGTGTCCCGCCCATTCCAGAACTGTACGAGCAAATATAATAACATCGAAATTAAGCTCTCAACTGAAAGACGAGGACAAGCAAACAGGCGTCTTGTTACTGCAAGAACAGAGCTTCGCCCCGTGGCAGGCTGTGGTGGTTTAATATTTAATGATCTTCTCCGACTCCAGGAGCAAACCTTGGCAAAACATTACTGTGAAGAGCCCTGATTATATTTATTAATGCAACGTTGTTTAGAGCTGGACTCTTTTAAAGCTCAGTGGCGCAACAGCAGTCGATGCAGTTATTCTGGCAAGGTAACCAGCTGTTTCTCATTCAAACCACTAATAGTGGTTCTATTTGTCTTACAAATATTTTCTGTTTGTTTGTTATATTGTGTGGTTGCTGTGTTCTTCTCTTGGCTCACAGCAGGCTAGTGAAGGACCCAGATGATCCAGGTCAGGGCCAGTTGAGCCGGAAGGGGAAAAAAAACACGGAATCACTGGGATCTCATCTGGTCGTCAGGGTGGACACATTGAGGACCTCAGCTGGATCTGAGCTGACCACAGCCTGCAGCCAGAGGAGAGACAGAAACACTCATTAGCAGTGTAAAGAGTTACTCTTCTGATGGTGTTTAACTAGAGCTCACTGTGGAGGCGGAAACCAGAACGGAAAGCTGGAAAATGTCCCGAAAATTAGGTTTGGACAGGTTACTTCGTATGTGTGAAGAATGCAGCAGGAGATTTTTCCAGGTCAGATACATTCACAACAACAGGAAACTCTCAAGAACATTTGTTTCGTCTGGCTAAATCATGCAGGAAGCCGGACATGACGTTTAAATTGCACTGCGTAAATCAAGTTTTTTTGTTTAGAGGTCATCGACAAAAGCTCTTGAATCTCTTTTCTTTCCAAGTTGAGATAATCATCTGTGTCTTCTTCATGGCACTTCTTCATCATCCTGAGATATTTGTATTCTTTTTTGTTTTTTAACTCCGCCAAAGAAGTGATGCTTTCACCCATGTCTGTGTGACTTTTGGTTGGGTTGTTTATTTGTAAGCAAGATTATACAAAATCTACTTGACTGATTACAATGAATTTAGTAGATGTGGAGCAAAAAAAAACGTTTGGCACCAATTTAATGTGAGATAACATTGTGTCTTTGATATTTTCACAGATTTTCATGTGAATCATTTCAAAATCTGGCATATTTTTGAGCCTGATTTCTATAAATGTGTGCTTGATTTAATTTAAGGGGAGTGTGAGGTAAACACTTTAACTGAGTGATAATCTACAATTCTTGTGTTCGTCGGGTGTTAGAAACATCATCAACACGGCCACACTGTGTGAATTTTCTCTTCTTGTTGTTGTCTCACATGGGCTCACTTGGACATTTTACCAGAGCACTGGCAGGAAAAGTCTGCATAGAACCCGATGTCTGCCCATAGAAAAGCATGTGTAATAACTTACTAATATACACACTATTTAAACTAAACATGACTACTGTCTGCAGCTATAGAAGCAGAGAAATTGGTGTGTTTATATTTAAATGTAAATGTTGCCATATGTTAATGCTGCACATGTGTAAGTCGTTGAATTTGTATGTAAATTTAAATGAGTGGATTAGCATATCTAAGGCTGTACCTTCGCCTGTAAAACGGTGCTAAATTGTTATCAGAATACCTTCAGTACATCTGCATTTTCTTCTATAGACGACAGTTTTCACCACCTAAAGAGCTGAAAATCCTATTAAATCTCTTTCAGCATTCTTTATGTTGATATTTGTGCCATCCCACACTTCCTGTCCTAAATTCCTGACAGACACTATTCCCAGTCATTAGGCTGACGCCAGCGAACAGGAAACGCCGGCGGCTTTGAGTCTCCCAGTGACAAAGTGGCAAAGGTATAAATTCTATTTACATGTAAACTCAGCCAGTGGACCGTGTTGCAAAAGTGCGCCAGCCCTTCAAACGACATCATTTAGTCTTTCCTGTCCCACGGTGCCACATGCAGCGTTCAGCATTAGCAGCAAAACTAATGTTTTATCGGCTTGTTTTTGGCTCACACATCCTGACTCGAGCTCGTGGACATTTATCCACTAATGCTGGGTGAGTCAGTGACTTCATTTTGTTTTATGTATCACACTGAGACTTCTATTTTTGTCCTTTTACTCTTGTCTTTTTTGGCTCCACTTGTTTTGTTTATGTCATAAAAAAGCCTGTAAAAAGCAATACTATAATAAAATCTGAAGGACTAAATATTTCATATTTACCTTAAAAAATAGAGTATTTACATTCCTGTTTTATGTTGCCTCTGGCTTAAACTCAGAAAGAAAGGAAATTATGTTATGTAGATTGAAGCCACCGAGAGCCGTGTCTATCAAAACATTTGTCATCCAAACTAATCAAGACGAGGCAGCTACATTCATTAGCTCGCCTCCCTCCGTGCCCACTTGTCTTCAGACTTCAAGCTCCATTATTGTTATGGGATAGCTCGCTGACATTTGGCTACCACTCTGAAATGCCCCGAGTGCACCGTGAATGATCAGCCGGTCGAACGTGCTTAATATACAAACATCGCTCGGGACTGTGCTCTGAATGGAAGTTCAGTGAATGAATCACATTGTGGAGGCATTGGCATGTTTTGTTTTTAACAGTGTATAGCACAGATTTACAATTATTTTGTTGTATAAATCAAAATGTTAAACCATCGTTTGATGCTTGCTAACTAACAGAACACCGTTTTATTAAGTACATCAATCTCTTATTCAACTTTACAAGTCTTTTCTTTTTATCTATAAGCACAAAACGAATTCCTGCCAATGTGTGTCAAACATAGACTGTATACAAAGATGGACGATGTGTTTCCACCTCCTTCCACCATCCAGGGGCCACGGTAGATGTTGAATCACAATTTAGTCTCATTAAGTTTCGCTCCATTTTTATTACATTGAATTAAAACCAAGCCTACAGGGGAAATGAAGATTTGAACATACATCTGTGTGATAAGAACTACCTAGAATCACAGAGACAATCACTGAGATTGTACTTTGACCATTTTGTTTGGACCCTGTCCCATCTGCTTACATGGAGGAGGCAGGATTTATGACCTATTCTGGTGTAAATTAGGGGAGCAATCATGTCGTCCATTCACAGTCTATACAACACAATAGTTAACCAACAGAATTTTATGTTTTGGGTTTTAAATATGAGCTGAATAATCTCACTCAAGACGTAAATTTTTTCTCAGCTACTTATTCCCCAGACGTGTTTCTCAGTGGATGGCTGACTGAACACAGAGGAATCTCCGAGGTGGGTGGGAAGACGGAAGACAACCAGAATCTCCCCCCATGTTCTTGTTGTGGAGATGAAAGTAAGAGCCTCTGTCAAAATAAGGGAAGAGAGCCTGACTTTTTTCTTAGTAATGATAACTACAGGCAAGATGTGAAAGATTAATGAGAGGCCTCTGTCAGGAAGGAATCACTCAAGGTAAAAAGCCAGGCAAGACGAGTCTCTTGCCTTATTCCTATCCGTTATTTTTTCTTTTCTTAAAGTACCACCACCTCATTCCGTCTCTCAGTCTGCCATTCTCTCTCTCTCTCTGTCAACACAACACACAAGATGACACACTCCACAATGAAGACACAGCCTGCATGACTAATATACTGTACAGAAACATGTCCGGCCCCTCATCATGTAGCCTTGCATGCAATCAAATCCCTGAATGGCGATTGGTGTTATCCTGCGAAGCGACAGACAACCGAAAGGTCACCCACAAAAAAGTCCTAGACGGCGTGCAATGCTAAAAGGCTGACGTGACCTTCAGGCAGTGGCATTCTGGGAAGAGTGCCGTTATGATGTGGGGGTAATTGAAACACAGTGAAGTGATCAGAGGAGGTTTTAATTTGTGACATCATGGAAGTTAAAGGTCGGGACAAAGCCGAGGTCGTTCGTTTTGATCCGGTGCCAAAGCATCACAGACTTTAAAGAATTATCCAGGTCGGACGCTCCAGTCGGTAAACCTGATTTAAAAAGTGTTTCCCATGAACATGAACTAGTGTAGATGCAGGAAATCATCCATCATCCCTTGATTTATAGTGTGAGATGGTTTTTAACCTTCATGCTATCACAGCTTACAAGATCAATAGTTCACAGCTTCCTCCTTAAGAGATAATCAATTTAAGCCTGGTTCACACTCTTCAAGTTTGTTAATGTATTCACCCGCCCAGAGGCATATACTCTAAAGTGAGGTTAAGTAAGGAGACGCTACAGCAAAGTTTCTGTTTTAAAGATGGATAAGTACGTTTCCAGAAGCAGGCGGAACCTTTTTCATTTGTCTGAAGAGGAAAAATTTACAGTATGAGACCAAATTATTCGAGTTGAGATCATTTGTTGTAGTTTGCCCTTAAAAAACATTATTTGGAAATGTTCTGTATTTTACACCAGATCCATCATGTGGTTGGATCGGGTCAGTGAGAGTCGAAACGTGGTTGTGTTTGTTGAGTGAGGCTTCTCTTCATGAAAGAGACTGACTTTACAACTTTACAAAGAGAGATTTATTGATGTTCCATCGGCCCACTGGGAATCATCTGATTCTCTGGGGCCGTGTCGACCTTGAACAATATACAAAATGAAAATATGCTAAACACAAGCCCAAACATAAAATCAATATATCCCAAACACAGTTTTTATATTTCCGGGAGGGTTGGTCTTTTGTTTTCTCTGTTCTGTTTTAATCAATTTAGTGTCTTCAAGCTTTAAAACCCTACATGAAATATTATTATTATTTTAAAGATATATTATGTAACAATCGTTCCTTTAAAATGTCTAAAAATGAATATACCTATGTTATATATTTTGTATAGATAAAAATGTAAAGAAAGAAATAACTTAATCAGTTTGAAATGGAGATGAACTCTGACAACTTTACAAAGTTTATTCCTCCAGTAATGCCAGCCCACAATTACAATGGTGAACAATAGCACAGGCAAAATAACTTATATGCTGTTCTTCCTGGTATAGCTAATATTCACATGAGTACTCCATGCCTCAACACTCGTATAATCTTCAAAATTTAAGACACCACATTTGATATATTTTTTCATCTTTAAATGTCCAACCAGGAAGAAAAGAAATCTGGGTACAAATCAAAGCCTCGATGAGTTGAACTACAAGGAAAGGCCGGTTTGCTCGGTTGCCGCTGACACTCGGGGTAATTGCCCTGCTCCACTGCTGAAATGTCACGGCTGCTCTTATCCCAGGTGGGCTATTCCATCAACTAATAAATGCCACTGCCCCTCTCACGGCGCCGACGCACGCTAATGTGAAACAACACTTGTGAAAACCAAAGCATCGCCCACACCTCACCGCAGACGTAATTAGCGGCACTTATCAAGATCTAATTTGCTCGCTGCTAATATGAGGACTAATTTGAATGTGGCTGGTGTCTTCATGCTCTTTGTAATCATATAGCATTAAGGGGATTAACAGGATTCTAAAAAAGGCCGTTTGCCAGAGTCAATGTATTCATTTGGTCTCGTAAACAAACAAGTATCGTCATTTAATTGTGTCAAGACGATAAAATCAACTTCGTCTGTTCAGGAATATCTTGCAATGGACAGACGTTCAAATAAATAAACTGCCATGAAGCTTTTATAGAGCAAATTTCTACTGGTTATTACACGTTGTGTCAACAAAAACAAGAAAAACGACAGGTAATCACAGTCTAAGAGTAATTCGGGAAAAGTCCATCTAATGTAAGACGTTGTGGCGTGCACTCATGGGTGTGTCCTCTCACCCAGTGGGTTGATGGGTAATGTTAGAGGCTGTAGCTATATATACTTCTCGTATGGGGAACATGTGTCAGTTCTTCCTCACTACTGAATAAACGACAGTAAACAGTACCTGCGTCTCTGCCTTTCCTTGTCTTGCCACATTGGTGACCCCGTTTTTTGGACATGTTCGAGGTAGAGGAGGATTGTGTCGCTTCCTCATCGGGGGAAGACGTATTTTCTTCCCTGGCGCCCGTGGACCGTGTCTCCACAACGACCATGGCGCCGCAGCTTCCGCGATCGACCAGCTCCGCGGGGCACGTTAAACTGCCGGAGTTTTGACAGAACGACCCCGCGCCGTGGTTTCAGCACATCGAGGCTCTCTTCCATCTGCCAGGAGTAACGGCAGACGACTCCAGGTATTTTTTGGTGGTCGCGGCTTTGGACCAGCAATCCACCCGGCGCGTGATGCAGTTCCTGCGAGCCCCGCCGCTGCGCGGAAAATACGCCGCCCTCAAGCACCTTCTCCTCCGGCGCTACAGCTTGTCAGCCGCGGAGAGAGCGGACAAGCTACTGTCGCTTCCCGGTTTGGGCGATGGTTTGGCAGTGGACCTAATGGACGAGATGCTGTCGTTGCTGGGCTCCGAGGATGAGGGTTTCCTGTTCCCGCACATCTTTCTGCGCCAGCTCCCGCTGCAGGTGCGCGCAGCCCTCGCCAACTCTTCTTGCTTGGCGGCCGGCGACTTCCGTGGATTGGCTGAGCAGGCGGACCGGATCCTGCTGACTTCGAGTAACGTCTCCGTGCAGAGTGTGGCCGTGGAGTCCTCGCAGTCGACGTTGGAGAACGAGGTTCCGGCATTGACGGCTGCAGTTTCCACCCGCACACAGCGCGGCCAGCTGTGTTTCTTCCATCAGCGCTTCGGCAGCAAGGCGCGCCGCTGCGTTCCTCCGTGCGCGTTCGAGGCACCGGGAAACGGAAGAGCCGGCGCTCGGTAGCAGCCGTGGGCGCTGGTGATCAAGAGGAGCTGCTGTTCGTTCATGACTCCATATCAGGTAATCAGTTCCTGGTGGACTCCGGCTCGCAGAAGAGCCTTCTCCCTCCTGCAGCTACGGACCTCTCGGCCCGTGGCAGTGGTCCGCGTCTGACAGCGGCTAACGGTTCGGCTATAGAGACGTTTGGTACCAAGTCTGTGACTGTGTGTTTCAATGGACGCAAATTTCTGTGTGAATTTGTTGTAGCCTCCATTACGGTTCCTATTATTGGGCAGATTTTCTGTGCACTAATGGGTTGTTAGTGGATGTAACTAATCGCAGGCTCATTGATGCTGTGTCTTTTGCGTCTTTTCCGTGTCAGTCAGGGGGACCCGGGCCGTTAACACAAGTTAGCCACCGCGAAGGAGGAGTTTGCTACCATGGAGCGTTTGGGGATCGTTAGGCGGTCCAACAGCCCGTGGGCTTCGCCGCTCCACATGGTGCCCAAGGCGGACGGTTCTTGGCGGCCGTGCGGCGACTTCCGCCGTTTAAATAACATTACGGCCCATGACCGTTTCCCCATTCCGCATGTTCAGGATTTTTCGATTCGTCTGGCGGGCATGACAATTTTTTCTAAAATCGATTTGGTGCGAGGTTATCATCAGGTGCCTGTGCGGGCAGAGGACGTGCCCAAGACTGCTGTCATTACACCGTTTGGGCTTTTCGAGTTCCTGCGAATGCCGTTCGGCCTTAAAGGCACAGCGCAGACGTTTCAGCGCTTGATGGACTCGGTGCTACGTGACCTCGCGTTTGTTTTCGTCTATTTGGACGACATCTTGGTGGCCAGCCCGTCGGCTGATGAGCATTTGTCGCACCTTAGGCAGGTTTTCCAGCGCCTTGATGGGCATGGTCTCATTGTCAACACAGCCAAGTGCCAGTTTGGGCTGTCTGTCATAGACTTTTTGGGCCATCGCATTTCGTCGCGGGGTGCGGTTCCTTTGCCCTCGAAGGTGCATGCAGTTGCGGATTTTCCCCGTCCGGTCTCGGTCAGGTCGCTACAGGTGTTTTTGGGCATGGTAAACTTTTACAATCGTTTCTTGCCTAGTGCGGCCCAACTCCTGCAACCGTTGTATGGTGCTTTGAAGCTTAAGAAAGCCAAGGACCAGGTTGACTGGACCCCTGTGTGATCCAGGCTTTTGAGGGGGCTAAGGCTGCCCTGGCTAACGCGGCGCTTCTGGCGCACCCCGCGTCTCGGGCGCCCATCGCCCTCACGACTGATGCTTCGGATGTGGCTGTTGGTGCAGTTGTTGAACAGCGTGTTGCGGGTGCGTGGCAGCCCCTTGCATTTTTTAGCCGCGGTTTGCGAGACAGTGAGCGAAAATACAGTGTGTTTGACCAGGAACTGTTAGCGTTGTACCTGGCTACGCATCATTTCCGTTTCCTGCTGGAAGGCCTCCCTTTCACAGCCTATGTTGACCACAAACCGTTGACGTTTGCTATGGCGAAGGTGACAGAGCCATGGTCTGCTCGCCAGCAGCGCCATCTAGCGGCGATCTCCGAATTCACAACGGCCATCCAACATGTGGCGGGTAAAGCGAACCCGGTTGCAGACTGCCTGTCGCGGGTGCTGGTGTGCCCTGTGCATCTTGGGGTTGATTTTTCCGCACTGGCTGCTGATCAACCTGGGGACCCGGGTATCGTTGCACTGAGAGCTGCGAGTACCGGTCTGGAGCTGGAGGAGGCAGTGGTGCAAAATGGTGGGCCTGCCCTCCTTTGCGACGTCTCCACGGGCCGCCCCCGCCCGGTGGTGCCGGTTGCTTGGCGCCGTCGGGTCTTTGATATGGTGCACTCTCTTTCTCATCCGGGTGTCCGGGCGTCAGTGAAGTTGGTGTCTTCGAAGTTTGTGTGGTCTGGCCTTCGCAAAGAGGTCAAGGAGTGGGCGGCCACATGTGTGGCGTGTCAGCGCGCGAAAGTTCACCAGCACACTAGGGCGCCCCTCGAGCCATTTTTGATTCCAGCCAGGCGTTTTGATCATGTGCATATCGACCTTGTGGGGCCTCTTCCCCCTTCTCAGGGTTTTACACATCTCCTTACCATGGTAGATCGGACCACTAGGTGGCCAGAGGCGGTTCCTCTGTCTTCCACGACATCTGCGGACGTGGCACGCGCTTTTCTTTCAGCTTGGGTCTCACGTTTTGGTGCACCGTCTGATATCACCACTACCACCCCCAGGCTAACGGTTTGTGTGAACGTTTTCACCGGTCGCTTAAGGCATCATTGCGGGCTGCGCTCTCAGATGCAAACTGGTTGGATCGGTTGCCGTGGGTGATGCTCGGGTTGCGCTCGGCTCCTAAGGCTGACCTGGATGCCTCGCCTGCAGAGTTGGTACTCGGTCAGCCGCTCCGCGTCCCAGGGGAGTTTCTGCCTCAGAGCTCGGCCCCCTTTCCGGTTCCTGTTGCGCGTCCTGCGTCACAGGCCGCTTTCGTGCCAACGGATCTCGCGACTGCTCGGTTTGTTTTCGTGCGTCACGATGCTCACCGGTTTCCCCTCCAGCCCCCGTATGATGGCCCGTTTAGAGTGTTAGAGGCGGGTTCTAAAAGTTTCATTCTGGACATGGGCGGGCGCAGGGAGCGTGTTTCGTTAGACAGACTTAAGCCAGCTCATCTGTTGGCCGGCGAAGAGGTGCTACCGGCCCGGGTTCCCCGTCGTGGTCGCCCCCCTTCTAAGACCCCTGTGTTGTTTTCTCCAGTTGTGCCTCCTGATCCTGTGCCTTGTTCCACCCCTGCGTTTGCGGACGGGGATCGGCATAGCCGTTATGGTCGCCTCGTTAAACCCCCTGAGAGGTACTGACTTTTGTCCCATTTTATTTTTTTTTCCCTCTGGGTGTTCGGGGGGGCGCTGTGTGGCGTGCACTCATGGGTGTGTCCTCTCACCCAGTGGGTTGATGGGTAATGTTAGAGGCTGTAGCTATATATACTTCTCGTATGGGGAACATGTGTCAGTTCTTCCTCACTACTGAATAAACGACAGTAAACAGTACCTGCGTCTCTGCCTTTCCTTGTCTTGCCACAACGTCACAATTTCTGTCCACGTGCAAAAAAAACCCCGGCTCAAACTCATTGACTGTTTGGCTTTAATTTCAGCCAGCAATCATCAAAGACCTTATCTCGTGGATGGCGAGCTAAGCAGGGATGGCCTTTCGTCGCCGGGGCTCGTTCGCTTCACTCTCCTGCCCGACTGGGCTGACCGGTAAAGAGAGGTCAGTGTCTGAGGGGATCGAGCAGCAGCTCCAGCTCGTGTAGAGAGGGTGGAATTTAATTTACTGTGACATATTGTTGGGAGCACTCATAGAGGTAATGTGTAGTCTTTTGTTTTGGGATGTTGGCACAAGGGGGTAGCGTGACCTTCTGCTGCGTTTGTTAGCAGCAGGGATTTTGTTTGCGTTGTTCTAAATCAGCTACAAGCTAAAAGCAAAAATAACAAATGACAAACAATTTTTTCTTGTTGCATGTTACAGTGTTGTGAGGACGGCTTAGAAAAATCTTCTCTATAGAGTTTGGAGGCGGTGTTTCTTTTTTTCCCCCTAACCTTTTCAAACCAAAAAAATACAAGAGTTTTGATTGAAATGGATTTCAATCAAGTCAAGCATTTTTTAACTTTGGCAGCTTATGGGTTATTGGCTCTATGCCAGTGTTTCAGGTTGTGTTTGGATGAAAATGAGAATGAGAGGGTGGAGCTTAAATAATGTCAACAATAGTCTAATTTGTCTTTAAAGTATGTAAGCAGAGCAGCCGAGCAGGGTTGTGTCAGAATGAAATATCAGCTTTATCATATTGGATACCAGTGTAGGACTGAATAGCTCCTCGTTGTAATAAACTTTGTTCACAGCAGATATTTTACTTTCACTACAAGAGAACAGATTTGTTAACGATGGCTCAGTTCCATCAAGTGTCCCAGTGTCCCAGTGAGCCAGCACAATAACTAGGACTCAGTAAGTCTTTTTAGTGTTACCAATTACACCTGTACTTTGGCACAGCACAATGTCTGCCGTGGGAAACGACTAGAGGAGGAGGAACAGTGCTTCAATAATCAGCAAGTAGGGGAAGCTGACGTTTTGGCCTGGGAGAATTGCCAGGATTATCATAGAGCTCTCCAGTGCATAAACGAGTCCCTTTCTCCTGATAAAAAGAAGCCAGGGTGAAACATCTAAAAGTTAGCTAGCGATTAAGCAGCAGATTTAGTTAACGTTAGTTTAAATGGTTGGCTACCAACACAGGATCAAATCTGATAGTAATAGGCAACATTTCAACATCAACATGTGTTTGCATTTGAAAGGCTGAAATCTTCAGGTATCGCTACATTGGAAACACATTGGAGAATGGGGGCAGGGCTTAGGGATTGATCATAAACCAATGCCATAAAATAATAATGGTAGAGCAGTCTCATTAAAATCAATCAAGCTGCACAAAATCTCATCTGATCATAGAAATCAGTCCCCTAAATATGTCCGATTTTTCTTTTCAGCAAGATCCATGAATGGTTCCCCTGGTAAATATGCAAAAATGTCAAAACATGCCCTATCTCACAATGTAAAAAAATAAATAATACTCTCAGGATCTTTCCCCTTGCCTAGATCTGCACCAACATTTAATGAGTACTTTTTCGGCTCATGTTCCATCCCTCCAACAAGTTTTTGTGGAAACCGTGTCTCTGTTGTGAGAACAGTCATTTATACAGAATTATAAGCAGGTGGAGGAATTATGAATAGCATCCTTTCTTTCAATGTTAAAGGAGTGAAAAAAGAATATTGCAGGATATGGATATGGAAATCCCTTCAGTAGTTTGTGTGCAATCCTGGTGACGAACACAAACAAACCAACCAACAAGACTCCTCAACAGAGGTCAAAATAAGAAATGTCCCTGAGCAAACATGTAGATTATTATGACTCATAACTGACACTATTCCAAAAATCGAATATCTTTCAACTCTGACACGAGAGCTTTTTAATTAAACCAAGCCTCCCTATTAGTCATTCCTGGCTCCTCATCAGTATTCCAAGAAAATCTCTTGCAAGTGTTTAAGTTCAAAGTTTTTTCAAGGAAATTTGGATATAATTCTTACTTTTTTACCCAGAATGCATTGGAGAGAGACTTGGAAGGAAAAGCCACCACATCGGAGGTGCCATTTGAATATTGACCCCAAGCAGATGATATCCATGTCAGGCTGTGATAGCTGCAGCTAATGGGGGGGTCAGCCAGAGGTCGGGAGGAAGAGGGGACTGTGCTGTGAACATGTGGGATGTGAGAGTAATGAGATTTGCCTAAATTATCCCTGAAAAATGAGTTCAGCCCTATTTTTTCACTGTGGAGACTTTTCGGGGAAACAAGCTTTTTGACTGGGAGACGTGATAAACAATCTCGGCATCTGTCATCTACGCTTTCGTGGCAAAAAAATTTGTGTCATCAGTGTATTAATAGCGAGAAGGTTTTTTTGTCGTCAAGTGTCCGCTTCGAGCTTTGCACCGACACACACTGCACTCTGTTTGATCTCTGTTTCCCTCAGTGTTCCCCGCATGTTGAAAAATCGGACCTGTCGTCCACACAGCAGCATGAGGACATTAATGAGGAGCACAGTATTGATTTTCTATGAAATCACTACACTGCTTTGTTGCATTTCCTTAACCTTGGCTCCCGTGAACCCGGGGCTATCCAATTCAATTTTTCTTTGTTGGATTTCTCATCTCTTTTTCTCAAGGGGAAATTCCATTAACTCTTTACTATGGTGCTTGGCGTATGTTGTTCCCCCCTTAGTTTAGTGGAATGTGAGACGGACAACGTGACTGAAGCCAAAAGTGAAGTCAAAGCATTTCAAACGCCATCTGGTGGCTGACTGCAGTATAGGTCATAAATCCCGGCTCCTCTATGCTAATATATGAGACATGAGTAGTGTCTCGATTCAGGGGCTGCATCCTTCGGAGAATTCGAGAAAGGAGGCGGTCTTCGTTGGCCGTGTAGACCAAATGAGATGGTCTAGTCCACAGAGGCTTCTCCAGCTCGTCTTATTGCTGTTGCCTAGCAACAGAGCTTAAGTTGGACACACCGAGGAAGTTTAATGCCCAAAGTGTTTTTCACGTATGTACCAGTTGCTGTTCGGTTTAGTTGAAGCGTGATTCTCAACCGTTGGCCGGTGCCATTACTTCTTTAAAAAAAGGTTTCATCACTGAAGTACAATGAATCCTGGGATAGGTTGAGCCATGAAGAATCCGCATCCAATAACATTCTCTAAAATAAGTTTTTTCTAATTTTAGTTAGTTTACAGTAAGTTTTGTTTCAATCATTTATTGAAAAATGCATCATGGTTGAGACTGAGACTGACTCGACTCCCCCGACAACATATAGGCAAGATGGCAGCATTTGTATCCAGGATGATTTGGCTTATTTTCCTGGATGGCGGAAGGAATTGTCGTCCATCTTTATATAAAGTCTTTGGTCAATGCTCAGAGGGAAAGATGTCATCCGTACATTTACAATTCCAAAACCTCTGTGTTCCAAGACTTGACAGATCTGTACTGTCAACTCTCAAACAAGCCTCCGTTCCAAAGCTTGTGGCAAACAGACACCCACTCACAGATGAGTATCAACAGCCAGCGTTTCATGCTGTGTTTTAAGCTCATTTGAGCTCAACTATCTTGGCAGGTCAACGCAGCGCTGTGAGCACCATCAGGCTTGTCACTGAGCTGAGGTTTTGGAGGGTTGGAGGTCTGTTTAATAGGCGTAACATTTCTCCTCTGTCAGCCTGGCAGGTGGTTGGACTAACTCTGTGCCTCTGGATGCAGCTTAAAGTTAAGTCCTACGACCTGTTTGGCTTGTGCCGCTGCGACTGTTGTCTATTGCTCTGAGGACAGACTAGAAACTGTGTGACACGGACATGACAGAATTCAACATCTAATAATACATCCCCAACTTTCCAATGCTGTCAAAGCCTGGACCAAGTTTTTTTCTTTTTCTGTTTGATAGCCAGGGCTACACGACGGCAATTCTCCAGCCCCCTGGCCAACCTGTAAACTCCTGATGTAAACTAGGTCGGTGCAAAGAGAGAGAGCGGGAGAGAGAGCGAGAGAGAGAGAGAGAGAGAGAGAGAGAGAGAGAGAGAGAGAGAGAGCGCTGCTTCTGGGAGCATTGAATTATTCAGCCCAGTCCACTGAGCTCTGATAACACAAGCAGCACAACAGCAGCATACAAGCTCTGCGCCAGACAGCCGGAGAACCAAATCATTTCATATGGGCAATGCCTCACAAGCCTGTTTGGAGTCCGAGTTGGCTTCACGCGCTTTCTCCCCAATCCGAGGAAGGTGAAAAGAGAGAAAGGCCACGAACGGCGGAGCGTTTAGAGCGGCTGCCGATCGAGGGCCTCTTGTGCTGACATTAAATAAAAACCCTTTCATAAACACACGTCATCAAATTTCTTTCCAAGTACACACAGCATCCAGATTTCTTAGACAAGAAAATATCATACCGGGAAGAAACGCTGGAAATCTCGCTCCCCTCTGCTTGGCCCCCATCTAAACCCCATTGTCAGGCTTTGATCAGCATAACCTGCCATATGTCAGAGTATGTTTACCGCATTCCTATTATATGCAGAGGTTGTTAACTTTTACAACCTCTTTTGAATGACGGGGGAAGTGCATACGTCTTCACAAAAAACTGTTGAGAAAATCTCTTTTTTTTTTTTCTTCTCCCCCCCACCCCGTCCTCATCACGGACTTTCTGCCGTGTCTGCCAGATCCGAGTGAATTAGATGTGGATGCAGTCGAGCTCATAAATCTTACAAACACTGAGGTAACGTGTTTCAGACTTGCTTACCAGGTGTAATTTGTCAAGAATGGGTAACTCTATTCCACACAGAGCCGCTCCTTCTGCTTCAGTGGCTCACTACAGCCGTCAGGGTTCCGTGTTCCGTGTGGCGTCGCTGCATCAGGCCGCGGCAGAGCTGTTATCAAGACGAGACAACCGAGGGGGTCTCAGAGGCAATATCACAACAACACAACAGGCCATTATTCTTTATTTTGAGTTATCATACTATGAATAATTATGAATAATTTAATGTTTCTCCGGTTTACACATCAGTACAAATCTCCAAATCTATCAATTCCTATATTTAATATACTTTGAATTGTAATCCCTAAGTAGGAGAAAGAACATTTAATGAATCCGTTTTCTGTAGTTGGAATGGAAGTGGAACATTTCATGATTAAGCTTCATACTTCTCATTCTTTGAGAGAGGAACATTGTATTTTCATTTTAGAGTATTTACTTGACACTTTGCTCATCAAATTTATAATAAAAAAATAAATAATTTAAGATATTGACGGGCACATGCCTAATGAACATATTTATATACAGTCTGTGGTCTGGTCCAATATATTAAATGAGAAAGTTTAATGGCAATATTACACATGCTCCTATGTCCTTCACTATTAACTGCACTAATGTCCTCTGAGTCAATTAAGAGCTCATTGTCTAAAACAAGTTTTATGTCCTGCAGACAAACTTAATGACAAACATCTGTAAAATGCATTTCTATTGACAGGAGGGTGTGTGAGGCAGCTTGTCAAGTGCATGTTGGGAATGTAGTGAGGGGAGGGGGGGCTTGTGGATGCTGCAAATAACAATATGGTGGTAGCGTTGACTTTAACAGCATGTTAATTAGGAGAAACGTTTAGTCAATAATGTTGCTCTAAACATAATTGAGTAGATTCCCTCCCCCGGGTCCCGAGTGTGTGCGAGCTCCAGAACGTCACTCTCAGTTTCCTCAGTTCTCACAGATGCTGCTACATGATGCACAATTGCTCTGTTGGTGTTATGATTCAGTTGCACGATGTACAGTATTCCCATCAGTTATTAATCAGTTGTATCGCAGGGTCAAGCCATTTCCCTGGAGTATAAGGAGAATACAAATCAATGTACAGGTTCAAAGGTTCATCAAATGATTGCTTTAGAAAAACCAGCTGGAGGTTGGGGTTAACTCCAGGGTCATTTTTCACATCATATCCTAATTTAATTTCATAAAATAATTAGTTATCAAACAATGTGCTTTTAGGATGGGGTTGCTTTTAATTCAATTTGTATTTGTATAGAAGGTCAAGACCTTGTTTTGGGAAGAATTGCTGTGTTTTGTACTGTTATTAGCTAATAATAGCAGTTTATATTTGATTTTATTATATTTACTTATATTCAACAAACTCATCATTGCTGTGGTTTTCTTGTATCTTTTTGAAAAGTATATATATATATATATATATTAATATATATATATATACACAGCCCCTGTGTTAATCAGATATTCTGTTTCGGTGCGGTTTATTCATTATGTAAATGACAGGGGACTTCCTGCATAAACAAACAAGCACACAACTGACAGGTTGGAAATGATGCTGAATTCTGATTGGTGCACTGAAGTATGTGACACCGTTTTCCAACTTCAGACCACTGAGAAGAGGAAAAACAAAAAACAAATACACTCAATTTCTTTTGGCAAAAAAAATGCTGGCATTAAACTATGCTTCATGCAGAGGCTGACTGAGGAAAATATGTTTAAAACTAAAGTATAAATTCAACTGGCATTGTCCTCACATTGACCTGTGACTTTAATTTGCTGAATTTTCTCTACAAGATGAAATTAATTTAATATATGCTTTCAGTTGGCAGTTTAAGGAATTATCCAGCAGATGAGTAAAAGTTTCTTTGTAGGCGGCCGCCGCGGGAAGACATGTTAAAATGTGAGCTGCAGACACCTTCACCTCCTCCACACCTCTGCCACTACTTTCTCAGTCTTACCACACACACACACACGCGCACACACACACACACACACACACACACACACACACACACACATAATTCCCTCCCGCTCTCTTTGCTCAAGTTTGAATCTTTCCTCCTCGCCCGCCCTTTCTGTCACACACACACATTTTCTGTCACAGGAACAGCTTGTGATCCAAACCCCTCTCCTGTTCTCTTCAGCTTCATAAATGCCACATACTGTTGGAGTCCTAAACAGTATTTTTAGACCGGCACAGACAGGACCCATAATGATGCCAGCCATCAACAGTGCCATTACATAACAAGGAGGGAAGAGAAAGGGGGGAGCAACCGCATGGCACTTTTTCCCCGTATCTGGCAGGCTCACTTCAGGACATGTTGGAGCTTATAAACACTGAGCTGTGTTACTGTACGTCATGTGGGGCATCCACTCTTGTTGTTGTGGGAAGCAATACACTGTGAAAAGGGATCTTTCTGCAACCCGTCACATGCTCAGTTGTCTGGCAACAGAAACCAACATGGACGTCACCTTTTGGTTCCGTCACCTATGGATGTTTTCTTTTCACAAATCAGTTTTGAAGAAATCGATTTTTTGGAATACAACATTTGAAAAGCTGCTGCAGAAGGTTCCCGAATCCACAACAATTTTAAAGAACTTGCCGTAGCTGCTAACCCAACAAGACTTTATCAATTAAATAGTGAGGATTTTAGTGCAGCTGTCCATTCAACGTCACCTGTGGTCAGTACCGCAGACAACAAACCGGTGCAGATCTTTTCTTCTTGACCTCCTGTACTTTTCCTCTACCTCAGAAATGTTTTGAAACAGATATACCAAGGGGAGGAATCCGTTCAAGTTTTCTACGTGTTGCTCTGACAGAGAGTAAAAGAGAAAAGACAGAAAATCACCGACTAAAACCGTCTGAGGTTCTGTTCAGCAGCTGGTTGTGTCGTTGCAGGGACATGATCTTAGCAGCTCTATTTATTTATTTAGTTAAATTTGAACCATTTAATTTATGATCAAGATAATTATGATTGTTTGAATTTAATAATTGGTTTGTTTGGATGTGAAGATACATCTGAAATGTAATGTAATCTAGAGTGCAGCATGCTCATAATGACAATGTTTAGCTGGTGTAATGTTACTCAAGTTTTGTGTGTTAGCGTGCATGGCAACATTTGTGAAATTTGCAGTAATCACAGATTTTAGCTGAAACCGTTGGAATGTTATTTGTTTTGCAGATTAGACAAATGATGATAAGTGTTGGCCTGGTGATGGCGCTAGAGGAAAAATGAAGGGATCAAGTAATTTCTCAGGGACATTCCAGGTTGCAATTCACAGAGTAGCTGTGGAGATATTTCTGAGACAATTTGCTGGTGTTGCTATAGGAATAGTCAGGGGATCACCAAAGTCAGTGGGGCTGATCCTCTGGAGAACATGAATGTCTGTACAAAACTTCATGGCAATGTTACCCAGGTGGTTTTGTCATATTTCCGTCTGGACTAAAGCAGTGGTCAGAAAGACCAACATTTCCGCCTTTAAGGTAATACCACTCGCATAGTCAAACCTTCAAACAAGCCAAACTTGTTTGTAAATACATTCAACTTATCTTGAACGATTCTTATCCAGTATTTTATGTTTTTTAAGGTTTTTAAATTGTTTCCAACACACTTTTGCAAACGCACAAAGTCACTCACAGCAGCAACACAAGGGATTTCTATAGGCAGGGTGCGCTACCGCTTTATCATTGCATATTGCTTCCACGTCAGCGCCGGAGCCAGGGCTTGACCGGGGCAATGCTTCACAGGAACTTGCTTTAATCCACATGACACACTGTCTGCCAAACGAGGTATATGGAACTCCTGCAGAATAAAAGGCCCCAAAACAAAGGAGAAGCATTTAAAACAGAGTGCTGTGAGGGCAGAAGCAGGTTAGCACATGGCCTGTGGGGAAAACACCGGTGAATGAGCCTGAGGAGTGAAGCCTGATATACTGCCAGGTTACAAGTTCAGATAAAAATAGAGGAAAAAGCATAAATAATGGACTACACAAATAAAATGCAAGTAGAGGAAAAGTTAATCAGTGGAGCAGACCTGACACTTCCAATCTGACTCATTAGGATGCTGACAAACAAGCCAAGTATAATGGAAGGATTGATTGCTGTGAGTTTCTCTCCAAATGAAGCCTCTTACCTAGTAGGTAATTAGGAAGTGAGCAGATGCTGGTATTGAGCGCCCTGAGTGCCGGAGAGAGGCAGTGATTGTTTTCTGTTGATTACATGGCCTTTTGACAGAAAAATGGGTCACTGCAGTAGTGACCACAACCTTGGTTGAGTAGAGCTTCCACTACACGTTGTTACAGCAAATACGCAAGCAAGTGAAAGTGTGGGGAAGTGGATGGAAATCCAATCAAAGGCCTGGGACTGTTCTTCTGCTTCACCGTCGATCACAAGGTTGTATTTGTGGTCAATGTAATGGTTATAGCCCCTAGAAAGTGAGGACAGTTGTTTTCAGTCACAAGATATGTCTAGAAATATATATTTTACACCTTATTTTACCACCAATTGGCCGACAGACACTGTTGGCAAGTTCCTGGTGAATATAGTGGAGCTTTTAGCAGCTAAAGAACCATACATTTCCTTCATTAGAAGGTAGAGACCAAACATTGAGCAAGAAGAGAGTAATCACTGGATCTATTTATCTATTTTTGCATATACTTCAGTTTATTGATTGCCAGTCCTCATCGGCTGCCAGCAGTTACAGTTGTTAAGGTTCCTCTCAGGTCATTGGTTTTTAATTTCAATTTTGAATTGGTTTTACCTAAGTCAAGATGTTTTACAAATTGTTCAACATACTGTGCATTGTTGTTTATATATTGCAATGAGAAATAAAAATTATTAAAAAAAATAGCAACAGTATAAAAACACTAAATATTTTAGCATAAACAAAACCTCTTAGAAGCATTTTGATTAAAATTGGCTTAGTAGAGCTGTCCTCATATATTCATCATACAAACTAAAGTCATTGTTGAAGAGTGTCCCTGATGTCCTGTAAGAGAATGCTTCAGTCTCTATAGGCTGAAATCAATAGGGAAAATTCAGTGTAATTTCCTTGTATTGAACACTGGCGCCATCTCCTGGTGACATTACCACTCCCTTCAACACATGCTGCGAATCATGAGGCGGGTCAGAACCTTATATCTGCTTCAACAAACTGTATGTGTCAATGAGAGAAAGTAGCCTATGTCATTGTCTGTGTGATGACAGGGAACCAAAGATTTGTGATGCGAGGTCACAAGTTCGTCTCTGTGACGTAGTTTCAACGTCAACACAACGGCAAAGGCCTTAATTTACATTTGGTAATCTAGCAGATTAAGAGGGATAGCTCAAAGATAAATAGGGCTGCCCCCGGTTCTCCTTCTATGGGTGAACTCCTCTTGGCTGTACTGAATGTTGCCCTGACAACCTCATGTCACTTTGTCAGAGTTACAATATCCCTCTGTCTCCGCTCGGCTCATCTGTTCAGTCGCTCAGGTCTCGATGGATCTTCTCTGTGTAGATGTTTGTGTTTTACTGTTCAGTGTGTAAATGAAATGTTGTTTTTGTGGCTGGTAAGTTTGTAAAAGAGAACGGAACTACAGTATATCCTCCAAGCCACACACACACACAAACACACACACACACACTCTCTCTCTCTCTCTCTCTCTCTCTCTCTCTCTCTCTCTCTCTCTCTCTCTCTCGCACTCACACACACCTTTAAATTAAGCCTTGTGGTTTTATAAAGAGATTCAATTAGTTATCATTAGTTTAAAAAGTTTTAAGGTTCAACAGTTGTTTAAATACAACCAGTATCCACTAGAACAAAAGTTGGTTTCAATAGTAAAAAAGACAATAAAGAAAAATACATATTTCTTGTTAAAGTTAACCAAGACTTTACATTTTACCTAGTCTTATGTTATTTATATATTGGTCCGTCAAAATGTGTGTGTGTGTGTGTGTGTGTGTGTGTGTGTGTGTGTGTGTGTGTGTGTGTGTGTGTTTGTGTGTGTGTGTGTGTGTGTGTGTGTGTGTGTGTGTGTGTGTGTGTGTGTGTGTGTGTGTGTGTGTGTTCCTGTACTTATATCTTTGTAAGGACTATTTTAAGCATCGATGGTTAAGACTTAGTTTTAGGGTTAGGGTTTGAATTAGGGGCTAGGCAATGTATTATATCTATGAGTGTCCTCACTAAGATAGAAGTCAAACGGTGTGTGTGTGTGTGTGTGTCTTTTCCCTCTTGACCCTGTCGCGCTGCATGTTTGTGTACCTGACAGACTAAGAGGCCCAGACAGTTTTACTGGAATGCCTATCAGTGGGCAGCTGTCTTGTTAAATACTCTCCAGAGATTTGGTTCCACCGGACGTACAGGAGAAACGCTTTTTGGCTCCAAAGCGGCCACTAAAGTTTGATTTGTTGCCTTTTAAGCGGAGCAGTTGAGTCATGATAATTAATCTGACTCATGCTCTCCTGCTGTTAGGAGGAAATAAAAGTATCCACAGCACACTAATCACTGTACAGAAAACAATATGATTCAAATAGTTGAAGATATGATTCAAAACACAAAACCCGACGGTCATACAGAGCTTTCACTGAGTCTTTCAAGCCTCGGCCCAGGCTGGAGGAATATTCTTGCAGTGGGGAGAAACTCAGAGAAACCACAGATATGCAGAGAGCTGGGCTGTGGCCTTCGTCGTGCAGCAGATCCTCCTCCCCCTCGTCTGGAAGCTGTTGAGTTCTTCTCCAGATGTGGCCGCCAGATCTTTTTAATGATACACTGGCGAAGGCTGAGCGTGACAGAAATGGGGGCCGAGAAAACAACACAAACAAGGCTGCGGGAGAAGCGGGGGGGAGGAGAGAGAGAAAACAAGCTTGCTCGTGTGCTTGAACTTTTATGTACGAGATTTCTGGCACTTACGGAGAGGGGGGAAACTGCAGGATACAATTATCCAGTTATTGCACAAACAGGAGGCTGTTTTCCAAGATGATTCCATCCTTGAAGTGAATTAAAGAGAGACTGGAGGTTCTGATACTGAAATGGATACGATCCGGGAGACACACATGTAACTGCAAATGAGAGTTACTGCAAAACAGCTTCTATAGTTTCACATGAACATGTTCAGCCTCAGCACGTCAAGGAGAGGAAGCCTTGAACTTTTCCTCTTTGATGACAACCTAACATCCACAAATGTTCTTTGATGACAACCTAACATCCACAAATGTTCTCTAAAACTCAGCCAGTGAAGCAGGAATGTTCTTGATGGGACATCTGGATCCTGCAGGCTGATCCCCCCCCCCCTTCCCTCTACAGTTAGAAACTTGCCGGTTGCTCAACCAGCAGGTGTCTTTGACTTGGTCACACTCCAGAGAGAACAGGTTGCACAGCTGTCTGCCGCACACACACAAATGTTTGCACTCACAAGCGAGGGAAAGAGGGGAGAAGGACCTTCTTAATGAACGATGGCAAACAAGCTCTCTGCTCGGGTTGGACTCTGGGGTTTCTTGTTGGGACAGCTCGGGCAGGGAGATGCCCCCGCTTCGTCTTTTGTACGTGCACAAATGGACCAGACAAAAGCTTATTGAGGAATCTCTGGGAAGCCCGGGCTGGTGGAAAGGAATGCCTCCTCCGTCTTGTGACTCAGTGCTTCAGTCTTAATCAGTCACTGGAGGGGCTGGTGAGCTGGGGGCCTCTCGGGCCCCGGCGGGCGGACAGGAACTCACTCACTCTTGACCTCTCTTGGCACAGTAAAACGCGTTAGCTGTGCACAGACGGGCGAAAGGCTGGTGATTGTGGCTGATGAATCAAACTAACTGCCCCTATTAGCCTTTTCATTCTCATACCGTCTCAATCCTTATGTAACCTCTTTGTCAGGCCAGGGAAGGACTCCGGATCTAGTATCAGATTTCTTTTCTTCAAACAGAAATCATTAAAACTCACATGAGACTCAACAGTCCGGCTTCCACAGAGAAAGTGACTTTTGTTCAGCATAAATAATGGAATCATAAAGGGTGAGTGTTTCCCACTATGTGAAGGCGGAGTTTTCTCCCTGAGGTCCTGAGCCAAACCGGTGTTATGTAAGTGATTCACTGCTTCTCATCCTGATGTTGAGTTACTCCAAAGTTTACAGCCACTCAGAGCATTGGAATAATGTCATCAGAGCTCAGTTCTGCAGATGAGGGGAAGAGGAGTTTAGGGAAATTGGCCTTTAGAGCTGAGTTCTAGCCAAAGATCTGTCTCACTAATTGAGAACTGACCTTAACCACAGCCAAGGATCAAGTTCTTGTTGGTTAATATTCAACCCTGGCAGCTTCTCGCTGAGCCTGAAGGGGGATTTGGAAATGGCACTTTAGCTTTTGGGAGCAGCCAGACACACTGAACATGGGCAGCGGTCCGAGCCGAGGGAAGAAAGTCGCTCCTGCGTGTGTCAGCGAGGTGAACGGGACCAAAACAACCACCGGCGGGGTCCCGTACCCCAAACAGGACAGCCGCATGTTCGAGCCCCTGAAGATCAACGCGGTTTTACGCAACGCGCGCAACCGTGCGCAACCGGACTGCCACAGCCAGGGGCCCGACTCCGACCTGTCCGGGGAGGACGAGGACATCGATGCAGAGCTGGACACGGTCCTCGCTGACTATGAGGAACGAGAGAGGACCACGGAGAAGAAACAACCTCCCAAGAAGACTGTTGTGAAATCCAAAACGTACGGACTGTGCCACCTCGGCCGGGAGGACGCGGAGGACGAGGTGACGGGACGAGCCGAGGAGCCACGTGTCCCCCGCGGAGGATCTGAGGATGTAAACAAGAGGAGCAAGGAGGCTTTCACACACTTAAAAACACACACCGGTCAGCACATTGTAAGGACTTTTATTTTTCTAGTATTGTATTGTGTTTATTATTGGAATACGCACAATTTGTAAGATTTTATTCCCAGTTTGTATTTTAAATTAACAACGTCCCTGGATAAATGATCAGGTTGTTTTCTTTCTGTCTCTGGTTTATGTCAGTCCTCTTCCTCCTCCTCTTCCTCCTCACGGGGCTTTTTGACAAGAGGGTCTCAGCTGGACTCTGTGCCCACATCAGAAAAACAATTGTAAGTATAGAAAACTCTGATCAATAATTAAAATGATTTGAGCCCAGTGGTGTAGTAAAATCCGAGCATGCAGGGCCCAGATCGAGTTTAACTCAGAGGGATCCAAATACCAAGTCTTTGTTGTCAGTGCAGATCAGATTAGTCAGACGTCTGCAAACAGGACAGACACAAACAAGAGTGTTGCTTTGTTGGAGCTAAGTGTGAAAACTGGAAGCACAACTGTGAAATATGACATTTATAAAGCCTTGACCGCAAAACCATCTATTTCATACCACAGGCCTTTTCTCCACGATGCCTTTCTTAACATATCCAGTGGGGAATCTTCATTTGATTGTTTGAATGTGATTTTACTCAATAAATGAGGCCATATCTGGTTTGAAAGATAACAAATATGTCAATTAGATTCGGCATCCTGTTGACATGCTTGCAAACTCTCCCCAGGACTTTTGGCAGCTGCCACAGCTCCTCTCTCACCATGCCAGTCATCCCGTACGATGGATCTGAAGAGGAGCTGATGGACACTATTGAGCGAGAGTTTAGTTGACCCCCCCAGCTGAGGAGCTACTGTCACTGGGATTATGTCTGTATATGGGATACAACAGTTTGAGAGAGGGAACCAGGGTTGAATCAGACAAACTCCCTACGACACAGGGAAGGCTACACTTCACTGTTTTCATGCAGGGTTTCCTGGGTAAATTTAAATGCACAAGGCCGGACCCGACACACCTTTGGATTTACACAAGTCTTACTTAACAACAAGAGACAGTGTCATTCCAGAGTTAAAACAGCAGCAGCCTGAGCAGATGCCAGGAGGTTTTTCTTCTCAGACACTGTTGACTGACAGAGGCCTGCTTGGTTTGTTGTCTGCAGTGGTGAGGTTTCAGCCTCTCAGTCCTGCCGACCTCCCACAGAGCATGCACCGTAATACTTAACCTTACTTTAACTTGTCTGTTAATAGGTAAAGGAGGGAACACAGACATTTCTCTAATCTCAGAAACTGCACTTCTGCACATTTAGGCCCATTCTTAAGGGCGTTATTTATGCAAAGATAACATTTTCCACCAGCAGCACATTATAAGGCTATATGTTCTCATGAGTGGCAGCAACCGTGCAGAGGTATGAGCCGACATTGTTGATTTAAGGTTTCCTTCCTGACCACAGTTCCTGCTTTTTTCTCCACCCTGAAGAAGAAGGAATGTGTGGCAATACTGAGACTTTGGGTCAGACCCAGTTTGACACATTCAAGCACAAGGGCCTGCTGCCACCTAGTGGTGGA
This sequence comes from Limanda limanda, assembly GCF_963576545.1. Classification (NCBI taxonomy): domain Eukaryota; kingdom Metazoa; phylum Chordata; class Actinopteri; order Pleuronectiformes; family Pleuronectidae; genus Limanda; species Limanda limanda. The sequence continues at coordinate 17,142,871 of NC_083647.1, read as the reverse complement.
ACCGAGTAGCTGACATGCATCATCAACAAAACTTGTCACTGTTCAAGGAAAAGTATATTTCAAACAGGAGGATTTTGTAATTTTTGGGTTTATGTTGCAATTAAAAATGTACAAGATCATGTGATCGTGATGGAGAGAAACTGTGTCTGTGTGTGTGTGTGTGTGTGTTTGTGTGTGTATGCCAAAATGAACTTAGACAAAACAAAACTTCCCACTGTGTTATTTGATCCTCACAGTCATCACATGAACACAATAAACAATAATATATATATAACACTATCAAATATTTAAAACTACTACCCTGCAGTGTGAGATAGATATTCTCACTGACGAGAGAACAATACATAAATAAAAATTGTACTGATATTGCATTGTTGTTGGCATTTAGGTGAATGTTGGTCGTTCAGGTCGGTTTTTGCTTCTTTGAAGTCCTGTAGAACGACATCCTCTTCTTCACTGCTGCCAGGAGCTTAGGAGGCAGGAGCGGAAACTGGCTTCTGAGCATCTCATGGCTCCTCACGTTTTTTGCAATGAAGTCTTCACAAATCCTGTCAAAAGATTAAAAAAAACAGACGTCATTATTACATCATTGGATCATTTATGAGCTATAAATACAGAGCCAGCTATTTTTAGCTTTTTGCCAGAGCAGGAGAAGAACAGGTTAAACTGTAACATCATTCAAAATAAAACTGTCTTTTTCATGAAAGGAAAAACACAGTAAAGAAATTACCTGAATAGAGGATACGGCTGCATCTGGAAAACGAGTGCATCATTGCAGTGACCCTAAAGCAAAATATAACATAGTAACTTTTGATTTCAGACAATGAATAGTGAACACAGTTTGTTAAAGGAGATACTTTTTTTTTTTTTAATTTACAGGGTTTTTGAGCATATTGTTGATTTGAAGGGTGAAGAATACAACCTGCATAAAATGTGCATCAAAACGTTTAATTGTCTCTTAACATAGTTTCGTGCCTGTAGCCATGTGAAGTCAGAAAGGCCGTGGCTTTTTTGTTGAGAAATAAGCAACTTAATTTCTCTGGATGTTTTTTCCAAAAGTGTGAAAAATATCGAATTTATTTCCCATTTGTTTTTTTTAAGGTTGTGTTGTTTTTCTCTAAGTGATACTTACAGTGTCAACAAGGAGGATGTAGTCACAACTTCCACCGAACACAATGACGTCAGAGTCTTTCCCTGGACAGGCTGTGTGCCACAACCTCGAGTCGGAGAAAACGCAAAAGACACAAACTTAAAATCTGCTCATATTCTTACAAAAATACAATCTTACCATCCGTCAACAAGTGATAAATAAACCAGACAGCACATTTATAAATGCACCGTGACAACAAAGTACTGATGTGTTGCTACCTTGGCTTGTCCTTATAGGGATGTTCGACTTCTCTCCATGTTTTGGTTTCAACGTCAAGCAGCCACCCGTCACCTGATGGGGGAAAGTGAGTTTTTTAACAAAGGAAGAGAGCAAATAAATAATAAAAAACAAACAGGTGCATTTTCTTACTCATTGGTTTGCAGTCTAAACTGAGACCCCCGAACAGGAACAAGGTGCTGTCTGATACCGCTGTGAGTGTGTGCCACGACCGGCCCACCGGAGCCGAGGACACCGGATGTCTGGAAAACATGTTTTACATAATAATATCAAAGCAAAACATAAAACACACCATACATTTAAAAACGAATTAGTTCGAGAAAATAAATAATTATAAATATGCCAATACAGGATGCAATTGTCTCATGATTTGAATCCTGAGTTACACTACACACTCACATTTCTGACCAGGTCCATGTTTCAAAGTCCAGACAGTGAATGTCAGTTGTTCTGGTTTCCTGTGTTTTAAACAAAGTACAGTTACAAAATGCAGACTTTAATGTTTTTGTGTGTATCAATGACTGAATGCAGATATGAGAGAAGAAGTCAGCAGCATGAAGAGATCTCACCATGACTCTGCCTCCACACACGTATCCTCTGTGACCAGCGGTGGCGCAGGCATGGGCAGCCCTGGGGGCGGGAGCACGGCCCTGCCACACACAAGCTGTCATTAGAAATCTTTTAGCGTATTTCATCATTTTTATATAAAATACTGCTTACTCCTCTGTGTGGTTCATAAATGTGGCTAAACTAAATCATTGCATACAAGCACGAGACTGACTTACATGGGTTTTTGGTTCACTCCAACCCTCTTGCCTGGGGTCAAATATATGAACCTCATTGTTCCATCCCCAGAAAACATCCTCCACCTGACAACAACAACAAAGAGAGAGCTACCAGATACACGGGAGAACAATTTGATTTCTAACATTTTCTTATCGAGGCCAATAAAACACAAAAGTTACCCAAGCTGCTTCATCTACAATGAAGCTTCTGTTCCTGCTGTCGACATCAGTCAGGAGTTTGTGACCATATCCTCCAAAGTAGATTAACCTGGATTATGATGAAATAAAGATAATCAGAATTTAACTGGAATAAACATAACAGATACATAAATAAAAATACACAACTTAAACAAAATACATGTAAAGTAAATTATTTGAAAACAGAAAAAATATGGGGAACAAAATATTGAAAAAGTAAAGACCTGAAGTTCTACTGAGCTCCCCAAAACTTACATGTTTAAAACTGTATCCAATCTATTGACACGTTACCAATTATTGTGTTTAAGCATTAGTTGATGAACTGTACAGTGCTATTTTCCAACAGCACTGGAATCACCAATCTATTAAAGTTGACGTCCTTGCTCTGCTTACCGTCCTTTATAAACCCAGCAGGAGAATTTGTCTCGAGGTGACGGTGCAGAGCCGGTCTTGTGTGCCATCTTCCTCCACCTGAATTTACCATCTGTCAGGTTGACACAGTAGAGCTGTCGGGAGGCAAACACTGGTCACTTCCTCAGGTCAACCTTTTACAAAGCCATGACCTCTGGGAGACTGAAGTGTTTATATACATCTGTTTCTGTTTTTGCAATGAGGAATAAATTGGATGGAGTCTCAACTTTAAATATGCTTTAAAATGTTGACAACAAATTGAGAGAAAAAGCTAAAGACACATACCTTAGTGTAAAAAAAGCTTGCAATATTCATTTATTTATATCGTCTTGAGGTGGGCGGAGCACCAGTTACCGGCCTCACCTCATTGGTCTGTCTGTTGTCGTCACACCCTCCAAATATGTACATGGTTCCATTCAGGGAGCAGCCGCAGCTCCCAGACATGGAGGGAGGCACGTCCCCTGTCATGTGAAACACTCTCCTTCAAAAAACAAGACAAAAAATGTATAAGATACACGACGACTCAAATTCACACGTGTCATCACACAGTTTCTAACAATAGAGGTGACAGCACAACGCTCTGATGCTGATTCTTTTTCTTACCAGACACCTTGTTGTAAATCATACACCCAGATTTCATCGCTGGGTAGGAAAACTTCATCATTAGCAATTGACTGTAGAGAAAGAAAATGTCTATTACATTGACTTACAGCAGCATCATGTGTCTCAAGACTTCCATTGCAATGTTATTACTGTAAGTATATGGTATGAAATGAAATAACTACGCTAAATTCAAAACGTGCAATACAAACTTTTCCTCACAGTTTCAGTTAAATCCATACTTGGGAAACATACATGTAAAAACTACTCAACGTATTTCCGCGTCAACTGGTGGAAAGACGGATTGGACATAGGCCAGGAGAGAACCCATTGGATTATGTGTGGATCTGGATAAAGGGGTGGAACTAGTATAACTTTCTTTAACAGTCTGAGATTGAATGGAAATTAGTTTGAAGGAAATAGGGAATAATTTACAGATTTTGATGGAAACATCTGGAATATTTAGGGGACTAAGATAAGAAAATGCGTTATAAGTCCCACAATGAGGAAATTTGCAATATTACAGCAGCAAGAGTCAAAACAGGCATTAGTAAGTAATAAGTAAAATGCAATACTTAAGTGAAAGGAATATACAAAAGATATAAATATATGAATAGAATTTAGACTTATATATACAGTGTATAACCATTGTATTGCCCAAGGACACTTCGGCATGCAGATGGGGAAGACTGAGGATCGAACCACTCAACCTCTCAGCCACAGCCGCCCCCCCGGCTAAATAGTATGTATTAAATGTTTGGCAGTGTGGCCAATGTATGATATGTCCTTTGTGATCAGTGTAATAGCACTTTGCTTTGTGACTAGTTTATTACACAACTTGAGGTTTAGGGTTAGGGGTGTGTAAGTTCGTTTTTTGTTCACACTGATCAGAAAATATCCTTGAGCACACACAGGTTCTTTGGTGTTTGTTTGTGTGTTTGTTTACCTGACTGTTTGTTTGTCTCTGTGTTTGTTTATCTGTGTGTTTGTTTATCTGACTGTTCATCTGTTTGTCTGTGTGCTTGGGTATCTGTCGGTTTCTCTCACCACGTAGCCCCCCCACACGTACAGCAGGTTGTCCTCCACCACCGCCGTGTGTCCGCTCCTCTCTCGGGCCACCAGCTCCGAGCGGTGGGTCTCGAACTCTGGATCCATGACTGTTGTTAAAAGAAGAAAAAGAAAAGATGGAGAAGTGTCCTCGAGGCTGAGATGAAACAGACGAAACTAATCGTGTCACATGTGGAAATCTAACGTGCATGTTGTTGTTGTTGGTGTGTGTGTGGGGGGGTGGGGGTGGGGGTGGGGGGTTGTGTTGCTGTTGCATGTTTTGCAGGTTCGAACACAGAAACATCTTTGCACAGAGAATCAAGTGCAACAAAGTGAACACACACTCACAGTCTGCAGGACGATGCTCACCCGCTCCAAGCTTCTTCTTCTGTTGTGAAATCCAAAACTAAATTGTCCATTTGACGTAAAAACGGCAGGAGGACGTCGCTCCTCCTGACTTGAAGCTGCTAAAAGACCCTAGAATACACTTCCGGTTGTAGGTGTTTCAAAATAAGACAAACCCATTACCACCAGCACACTGAATGGTGTATTTAATAACACCATAAGACATAAGCTAAATTCAATATGATAAGGGAAATCGAGGAATAGATTTAGATCAAATATATTATACAACCATGACAAATCTGTTTGTTTACAAATATGTTTACATTTTTCTAGCACACCACCTGTCAGTGGGAAGTGGTCCAAACATGTTCAGATCTGTACATGACTGGAACAGCTGGTTGGTTCAGATCACGTGGTGTTCACACAAATGGTCAAACTACAGACCCTATTTCCCTTATTTAAAAATAGTCACCTTATACATGGGTTTCTTCTTGCTTTGGTACCTCTTTTATTTATTTTCAAATCAGACCAGGGTTATGGCTGAACTCAAAAGGGTTGAGGAAGTGACCTTTTTATTTTGGGATCTTGCTCTTCAGACAAAATGGAATGTGTCCTTTTAAAATATTGCTCATTATCATGTCATTATACTCAGTGACCACTGTATTAGGTAGCCCAGTACAATCAAACATGATAGATGCAAACTAATCCTGCCCTAACATTACATTGTCTTTATAGACCAGGTTTAATTGTGTAAATTAAATTACATGTTTATTATTAAGGTCATAGTTAAAGATAGTGTTGTACTGTACTTCATTATTTGAAAGGTGTTTCTAATTTATCATGGACTTCACAGACACGAGGGGGTAGAACCTAATGGTGTAACAGTGTAAATTATATATTATATATTTAATTCAGTTCATACATTTTATGTTGTATTTATAGATGTAGACTGTGTGTCAAGATTTGTCCTAAAATATAAATAAATTCAATAAACAAAAAGAAATACACTTCATGAATATATACTTATCAGTTACTTCTGTGTCAGATAAGCAATAGTGTAAAACACTGGTTAAAATGTATGATATTACATGTATGAAGCTTATTGTTCCAACTCAAGAGAGCATTGGCTAAACAGGAGTCTACAACTGACAACAACAAGAAACACACAAGAGCAAACAGGAAGTGCAGGACTGGATGGACCTGTCTGATGACCTAGGGTCAATAAAAACCTGTTGTACCTTCAAGGACCCCTGACCATTAAGCTACTGCAGACAAGGTATCATGTTCCTTACAACTTCTCATTAAATTCAGTGCATACAGCAGTGGAAAATGTAAAGGTCCAAAAGCTAAAGGTTGACAAATAACTCATCTAAGAAACACAAGTGACAAAACATCTGTTTATCATATTCTTTATTAATTTGTATACTTTACTGGTAGAAACTCTTACACTTAATGATATTCCAATTACTACATTTGATTATTTATTATGGTGATTCATTCATTTATCAATTATATTTAATATTATTGTTTGATAAAACGATTACTACAAATCGTGTTCTTATCATTCTGGATTTATGTGAGCTATTACCTGATTTTATAGAAATACAGTACATCTTTTATAATTTAACCACATTATATTTCATTTTTTTTAATTTAAAAGTGCTGTGTATTATGTATGTAAATTGGACGATTATTATTATTATTATTATTATTATCATTTATGCTATTATTATTACAGTAATCATTGCAAACAAAAATAATAACTGTTTTTTTTATTTTCGCTGTTTTTCCGCGAGTCTTCAGCGGAAGTGATGAAATACATGCGGAAGTAGCCATTTAGCGCCAAAGCTTGAGTCGGACAGAGAGACAAGAAACGAAAATGGATGTTGCTCGCAAGATAAAGACTAAAGTGTCCGCTGGCTTCAAGATGCGGGGACTCATGCTGCGGCCGTATGTATTGTTGTTATGTTTTGAACATTGTTGTGAAAGTTTGAAAGTTTAAGTTACTGCTGCTCCACGCGTTGAGCTCACTGTTCATCTGTCAGCTGGGAGAACGTGGATCGATGCTTTCTGCTTTGTTGTGTATGAGTGGAAACAGGAAATAAACAATAACAGTGACAGCTTTTAATCATCTTGTGTTATGAAGACGAGAACTTAACACGTTACCTGTGAACTGAAGAGCTCTGTGTTCATATTTACACTCGTTTCATCCCATAATCAATTTCACCTCAACCTTCACTTCAGCTGGTTTTAGTATTTTCACTTCAACGTCAGCTCCTTTCAATGGTGTAAGATGCTGATTCCCTTATTTTCTTAAAAGAAAACTAACAGTGTCCCGGTGCTGAATGCGAGTAAATACAGATAAATATATGAACATCAGAATGTAAATCTGCAGAATGGCCCACAGCAGAATGATAAATATTCTATAACTGTCTTATAAGCAGTGTTGTGTCCTCATCAATTTAACGTTTCAGCACTTTAACTACAACTGCATCTCCTGTAAACCTTTTTCAACGCATGACTATTGTTGTTTACAAGTTAAGTTAAGCACAGAGGTTAACACGCACACACACATTTTCTTGAAGTGTTGATATAGTTTGTAGTTTTATAGTATTAGTAAAAGAAATTACAACAATATTTCCTTGTTTTCTTGCCCCAGTGACGCCAGCAAATACTTTGTGGAGGCGCTGGAGTCCGTCGATCCTGCTGAGCTGGATGATATCATTGAAAGAGTCCTGGACGCAGTGGAGAAGCAGCCATGTATGTACAGTAAAGTAACACAGTCGGCCTCTACAGATCGCAGTGTGTTTAATGCACAATATGTGTTCATGTTAACCGCAGTGTCCATGTTGTGACGACAGTGTGTGTTTCCCAACAGTGTCCTCTAGTATGATAGAGCTGCCTGTGGTGGAAATTGCCGTGCAGGACTGCACTCAGTCTTGTGATGAAAGCATGTAAGTGGGGCAACAACCAATTCATGTTTCATGTGGTATATTATTTAATTTATATATTTGTAATCATTTAATCCTGATGCAAGTTACAAAATAGAAGTAGTATGCACTCATATCCGCTAGACTTTTAAAAATGAATCTGAAAACATGCACAAACACGTGGCACATGAAGTGTTTCCTTGTCTTCCAGAGATAACGTCTTCAACATCATCAGCGCCTTCCATGTGCCCAGATACATTTACAGTTTGGAGCGGAAGAAATTTGTACCGTGAGTAAAGGGACAGCTCCTTCTGTCTTTGGCACCAAAATGAAACTAAAATATTTCTCCATGCTGCTCATGATATATACATTCACTTGTACTGCAGACCTTGTGCTATGTGGACGCTCGTAAGCAAAGTTTTAAAAGCTTTTATATCGTCTGTTTTTTATTTAATATGTCCATTCAGTATCAGTATGACCAGACATCAGACCCCAAGTCTATGTGGTTTGGCCAAAGACAAAGCTGAACTGTTCAGGGAGCGCTACACAATCTTACAACAGGTCAGTAATGATGGGCCGCTCTCGCTGCTGTTTACAATCTGTGCAGTTGTACGTTGTATTTACTAAGACATCTTTTTTTTGTAGCGTACACATCGGCACGAGCTGTTCACCCCACCTGCGATCGGAGCTGCTGTTGACGAGGGACAAAACAAATTTCAGGTATCAGATAATCATCATTTTAATCATCACCATCCCTTTGGAACGAAAATGATTTCCCTTACAGATGGTTTTGCTGTGATTTGTCTTTTAGCTGAAGACAATCGAAGCGTTGCTTGGTAGCACAGCTAAACTCGGAGAGGTGATTGTACTCGGAATGATCACACAGCTGAAAGAGGTGAGTTAGAGAAGTTTATACATTTCTGTTCAAGATCACGCAGAGAAGAACATCTTTGACTTTTTCTAGCTCCTTGATAAAATCTAAATGTTCCCGTCTGTCCGATTTACAAAAAGTATTTGTTTCTTAAATATTTTTTAGGGTAAATTCTACCTGGAGGACCCAAGTGGAACTGTGCAGCTGGAAATGTCCAAAGCAATATCCTTTAACCTGTATGTGTTAGCCTGTCAACAAAGAGTGATTTGTATTCTCTTATAACTTGTGGCTTTTAAAAAAGGATGAATTCCTTAACGACGTTCTCACCAGTTTCATAATGGCCTGTACACAGAATCCTGCTTTGTGCTGGCAGAGGGTAAGAAAACTACTCCTAGTTAATAAAGGGGGGGAAAAGAAAAACAATAAAATGTCATGTGACGTATCTTATCAGTAGTTTTGCCTTTTCCGCTGTAGGTTGGTACGAGGACTCGGTTTTCCACGTCAATGGTTTTGGGTTTCCGCCAACAGAGCCATCGTCAGCCACAAGGTCAGTGGGTTCAAACAGAAGTGTGGAGGCAAACTCATTGCAAGTGGAAGTAGGGAGCTGTCGGTGGTTATTGATCCAGCCTCATGTTAGATAAGGGAGTGAGTCAGAGGCTGTGAAGTCATTTGACTTTCTCTGTTTTCTGTTGTTTGGTTTGTTGTCACTGAAGTAATTTTGTTCCTGTTTTAAATATCTTACAATAGCTGAGAATGGAGACTGGCTTTAGTAACAGGATGATGATTTCATTGAATAAATTATTTGTATTTCATTTAGCTGACGCTTTTATCCAAAGCGACTTACATTAAGTGCATTCAACCATAAGGGTACAAACCCAGAACAACAAGAATCAAGAAAGTACAATTTCAGGTTTAAGTTGATTATTTAGTTGGGTTTTTCAGTATCTTAAGTTTAAATCCTGCATTGAGGCATGATCCTTGCTTCATGTCCAGAGCGTACTACGGCAACATTAACTTCTTCGGGGGCCCGTCCACCACGTCGGTGAAGGCTTCTGCCAAGCTGAAGCAGCTCGAGGAGGAGAACGAGGATGCCATGATGGTCATTGCTTCTGACGTGTGGCTGGACAGTGTGGAAGTGATGGAAAAGCTCAACCTCATGTTCTCAGGTCTGCTCTTGCACCATGGTCATAAACTTTAAAGGAGTTATCCACGAGAAAGCAGTCACATTCATTTTGCACTTTATTTTTCAGGCTATGCAGCGATGCCTCCTACCTGTTTTATTTTGTGTGGGAACTTTTCTTCTGCTCCATATGGGAAATCACAGATCAAATCACTCAAAGGTGAAACTCACCACTCATAACCTATTCTACTTATTAAGATCTCTGTGTGTAAATAAGGGATAAATTACTGCATTTCAGAATTTCATCATCTTTCTCTTTGTAGAGTCACTGAAAGCCCTAGCTGACGCCATATGTTCATACCCCAGCATTCACAGCAAGTAAGATCTGATTCAAACTCTGTTCTATTGTTAAATTATTGTAGTTTCCATACGTTTGACTGAAGTCTGTTCATCCTAAACCTGCAGAAGTCGCTTTGTGTTTGTTCCTGGTCCTGAAGACCCTGGTCCAGGCACCATTCTGCCCAGGTAAACACAAACTACACATCTGGAATTTGACATGATTATGTGAGATGTGATCATTGTTTTTGGATCAATGAGGATAAACTGATTATGTTTCCCACAGGCCTCCCCTGGCAGACCACATCACAGAGGAGTTCAGAGAGAGGGTTCCGTTTTCTGTGTTCACGACTAACCCATGCAGGTGAAAACCAATATGTGACTTTTACCACATGTGGACAAATTGTCTGATCAGGGTTTTAATTGTTGAAGACGATACATTATTTTACAAGTGACATATGTAAGGTGTTATGAGAAGTGTTGCAAGAATTGTGACAGAAAACCCAGTGACTGACCTACACTGTCATGGTGTGTTTCTCCTGTCAGGATCCAGTACTGCAGCCAAGAAATCGTCATTATCAGAGAAGACCTGGTCAATAAGATGTGCAGGAACTGCGTGAGGTTGCCCAACAGCAACCTTGACATTCCAAACCATGTGAGTTTCAGCTTCTCTACAGCCAAACAAACCTGTTCTTACTGGAGTGAAATTTCTGTCTTGTACATACACAGGCAGAGAGGTACAAGTTATGTTGTTGAAAGAGTAATTTCTCTTCATACACAGTGTTCAAAAGTCAGTAATTATCTCTATGTGTTATCAGAAATGAGTTGTTGCTGCAAAGATTTCTTAACATAACATGTAAATTCTTGTTTTTCTTTTGCCCCTTTCCCCAGTTTGTTAAGACCATCCTCTCTCAGGGTCACCTGACTCCGCTGCCTCTGTATGTCAGTCCTGTTTTCTGGGCGTATGACTATTCCCTGCGTGTCTACCCGGTCCCCGACGTCATCGTCTTCGCAGACAAATACGACCCCTTCAGCATCACTAACACAGACTGCCTCTGCATTAACCCGGTATGAAACAGATGTCGCTTAAATGAGTTTATCTTATCTTCGAAACGAGTCTGACAGAATGTGTTTTTTACAAGTGATAGTTGTCTAATTTATATATTTTTGTTCTTTTAGCCGATTCGCCTCACTTACATGTTTTGTAAACAATTTGTGATTTTGACAGGGCTCATTCCCAAAAAGTGGCTTCACATTTAAGGTGTACTACCCATCCAACAAAACCGTTGAGGACAGGTACGATGCGTTCTCCTTACATTTTCAATATTACAGGATTCACTACAGATAACTGTGCTTTCAACATTCACTAATGTGCACACTAATCTGTTACAGCAAACTCCAAGGGCTCTAAAGAAAACCATGGATCTACAAATGCTGCTGTTTTCATTCGTCTTTGTACATTGTCTTGTATGATACTCTGTGTTTAAATGGACTCGTAATAAACCCATTGATTTTTTTTTATTGTATATATCTGTATGTATGTGTTCTGTTATGAATAATAAACATTTTACTCTTGATACCTTTGTGTTTGCACAACGACCAGCTCCGGTTTAAAAATGCATTTTGTCAGAAGGTGTACACATATTAGGAATTTGCTATGGTATGTTTGAGCTGAGCATAAATATAGAAAAAGGAAACCTTATAGAAATATGAAGACTGGAAAAAGATGTGCAATATGAACGAAAGATATTTACAGTATGACCATTATTGGCCATGAAGGTTTGACAGCACTGTACAATTTGCTCGAGATAGACTGGATTTTTTTGGGGAAGGAAATAACACTCAGAATTAAGTTTTGGAAATAAGAATTATTAACAATAACTATTCATATTTGCCAGTAATGGGGTATTTCTCTTTCCCATCTTGATAATGAAAATAGTTTAACAGAAGAAGACATTTATTTTTAAACTTTTGTGGCACAAACACATGTGTTCGTATAAATATTATTTATTCATGCGAGAGATGTTTACGTTGTATTTATAAATATTTATATGTTTTATTGTTTACAACCACCAGACCGGAAATGGCCTGTACCGCTTTAATGTTGACCTTATCAAGATGGCGGATGTGACAAGCCTCCAGTTTCCGGTCGTGCCCCCAGGATTCTTGTGATGACCTCACACCAATGGCGAACTACTTTTGAAATTCAGAGCAAACAAACATCTGACGAGTGGAAATAACGACAGGTAGGATCATATGTCCCTCGTGGCTTCTCGTCCATGTTTGTGATCCGAGTCCCCGACGTGTCGAGGGACATTTGACTCGTCTTCCTCCGAGTCGCTGGCTTGTTTTGAAGTTTACAAAGGGCTTTGCAGCTAATGGGCACATTGACATCTGTTAGCTTGGGGGAGCAGCTGAGTACTTCAAGGCTTTATAACCAGATGTATTTGTGCAGTTACGTATTTTGTTCGTCTCCCTTTTTGATGCAGATGCTAAGCTAACGGCTAACGGTGGTTTACTGACCTAAATAGTTTAAGTTAGCAAACTAGGTCAGCAGTAATCGTGCTAGGAGAGCTAAGCTAACGTTGCCTGGGCCTGAATTCACTGAAAGGGAAAGTGAAGTGGACTGAAGAGTTTGAGTTTTAACTCCATGAAAAACTGCACATTACAGAGATATAAACAAATAATGTGATGGTGATGTGTCCTGCTGTCTTAGCTGGCACCGTCACTTCCGGTGTTTTGAACGTGGGTTGTTTTGTTAGCCTATTTTTGGTTGTTGCTAAAACTAATCTGCTAATAAATAAATCCCATCAGCACGAACCAACATGATTTTTCTCCCATTCCCTCTCTGGACAGGAGGAGACAGGAGACAGTGACATGGCTGAGATGGAGGAAGACGTTGGGGATTTGCCAGCCAGGGAGGACGACAACGACTCAGACAGGGATGAAGACGACAGGCTGTTTGCTTGGATGGTCAACGACGACATGGATGAGGAAGAGGAGGAGGAGGAGGAAGAAGAAGAAGAGGAGGAGGTGGAGGAGGTGGTGGACGAGCAGCCCTTAGACATCGAGGCGTCTGAGTCGTTTGAGCTGGACACACCGGCTGAGCGCAGCGGTCACATAGCAGTTGTTGACAGGAATGTCATGTACGTGTGGGGGGGTTACAAGGTAAGAGCTGTCCTAATCTCAACTCCATCAAATCAAACTTTATTTCTGTAGGTCCTATTAACAGATCACAATTTGCCTCACAGGGCTAAACAAGGTGCAACATCCTCTGTCCTAACCCCTTCTCTAAAGTGAGGAAGTACTACCAAAAACAAAAAGCAGGGAAAAACGTAGAAAACGTAGAAACCTCATCTCCCAGGATGGACAGAAGTGCATTAGATGTTGTGTGTAATAGAATACATCAACAAAATAACAGTATTTACAACCTTCATGAGAAAAGAGAGGTGTGTCACTGCTCAAAGTATTTATACAAAAGAAGAAGAGATGAAAGGAGCAGCAATGACATAGTAATGACAGAGGTATTGTCAGTAATGACAGTACACGTCAGTAGGTATATTATATATCTAAGCAATTGAGTTGCGTGACGTAATTACAGTGTTAATTACTTTCTTCACTCTCTCCCTCCCGACTGGGTCAGAACACTGCAGCTCAGCTTCATACTAGTTTTTAATATATCACATCACATCACATCACATCACTCAATCCTTGCTTGTGTCCATTTGCTCCCTGCTCTGTTTAGAATTGTTTTTAAGATTTTCACTCTTAAAGCTTTGGGTCCCAAACAACATAACAGATGTGTTGACCCTACACTAGCCTGAGGAGATGAGACTGGCAGACTGTGACCCATACACACACTTTGTAAAACTATTTTCAAATATGCTAAACCAATAAGGTTATTAATCATTTGAATCAATCCCCCCTGTAGAATGCCCAAAACCACGGATTCTTTGACTTGTATCTGCCGAGAAGTGAAATCTGGACATACAACATGGAGTCAGGTGTATGGTGAGTATTTGCATATAAATTGCATATATTATGCCTAAAGTAGCTTTGCATAAAGTCGTCAGATTTCAACAACACATCATATGTTCACAGGACAAAGCATGTAGCCGGAGGGAACCTACACACATCCATGTCGGGCAGCTGCGGGGTGTGTGTCGATGGAGTCCTCTACCTATTCGGAGGTCATCATGCCAGGGGAAACACAAACAGGGTACAACAGTTTGTGTGTTTGCCAAAATCTTCTGTTGTTTTCAAATGATTTGCGTGATGCCTGTTCATCAGAGCTTGAAGAATGTCGGCCTGCTGTTTCTTCTCAGATCTACCGCCTGCCCCTGAGAGCTCCCAGCCTTGTGTGGGAGGAAATGACAGATCTTAAAGGCTCCCCTCCGTCGTCCAAGGACAAGTTAGGCTGCTGGGTTCAGAAAAACAGGTGAAGGATGACTGCATTTCTTTCTTTTTTTCTCAGGGTTCTGAAGTGAAACATGGTGATAAACAGCTTTATTCAAATTGTAATATTCAAGTACCGGGTATCAATGATACTGAGGGATGAATCTTGGAAAGTTCCTCTTCATTGATGAACATGAGCTCACAGATCCCCAGCAGGAAGCTTCAAGATCCTTTTTTATTTTTTATTTCAAATACATGGCTAATAATAACATTGGTGAGAAAGGAAACCTTAGACACAAAATTGTATTTAAAATGTTTTATATCTAAAGAAACAACAATTTGCCATTCTCCTGTAAAAGTAGATCAGCAGGATGCACCACATTGTTATCTCTGTCTTTTTGCTACAGAGTTTCAGAACTAGGTGAAATTCCTCACATGCTTCAAAACGTGTTCTTGTGACCGTCTGGAATTAAGTTTCAGTCACGTGATTTTGTTTTTCTATAGTTTGAGTAGTTAATACACAAAAAATAAATGAGACTCAATCTCTTAGTGATATTTTACACTTGTTTGTTCATTGCTTTCACAGGCTCATATTCTTTGGGGGCTATGGCTACGTTGTGCAGGGACCTCATCGAGGGACGTTTGAATACGATGAATCGTCTTCTCTCGTGGTTTGTAGAGACTGAAGATACTTTTCCCGCTGAACAATGAAAAAAACTTGTTTCATTGTCTAAGTTGTGCATATTCTGAAACACTGTTAGATTAAAGTAAAATATAATTTAATGTTTGCTGCAGTGGGACAGCCCCGGGCGAGGTTGGAACAATCACATTCATATCTTGGACCTGGAGACATTGACATGGAGTCAGCCCATAACCACGGTAAACAAACATACTTCAGCTTATTTTTTTTATTATTTCTGAACAATGTGACCTCCTTTCAATATTTACCAGAGCAATGACATGATTCCTCTCCTGTGTGACCCGATGTAGGGGAACGCTCCATCACCCAGAGCAGCTCATGCCTGTGCCACAGTTGGTAACAGAGGTTATGTGTTCGGGGGACGATTCAAGGTAAATAATCATAAACATTTTATTGTTCAGGAGTCACATGTTTACAGGTTTGCCAAACGCAACATATGGATATTTTTTGCCACGTCATCCAATCATAACTCATTTTCTCTGTTCAACAGAACTTCCGACTAAACGACCTGCACTACATTAATCTGGACACGTGGGAGTGGCATGAAATGTGAGCGTTGTCCTTTTATTCTCATGCTGAGCCCTAATACTAATAATTGGGCCTGATATTGACTGTTATAACTCATTGTGCGACAAAAGTAATAGATTTGTTCCACTCCCCAGTATGAATATGGTTCCTCTACCTTCCAGAATTCTCTCCATTGTCCCGTTCTTGTTCAAATATTCCCGACTGACTTCCCCTTCCGTCCTGCAGGAACATTGCCCAGCAGTGTCCCGTGGGCCGGTCCTGGCACTCCTTCACCCCTGTGTCATCGGACCACATCTTCCTATTCGGAGGCTTCACCACAGAGAGAGAGACACTGAGTAAAATTTGACTCTTGACTTTCAGTAGGGAGATCATAATAATCACCTGAAAACAATGCCATGATCTCACTGAGCTGCTCATATCTTGATTTCCAGGTGACGCCTGGCTTTACTCTGTGAGCAAGAACGAGTGGAAGCCTTTCAAACACGGCCATGCACAGAGTCCCAGGTGAGTAGCTCCTCTGAACTGGGATCATGTGGTTGTGTGTTTGTGAGAATGTACTGAAGGTATATTGTGTTTGTTTCAGGCTGTGGCACACGGCTTGCTCTGGTCCTGATGGGGAGGTGTTTGTGTTTGGAGGTTGTGCCAACAACCTGTTGTCTCATCACAGAGCTGTAAGCTTTTTTCTCTTCAAATAACTCAGTTCATTAACAGTTTGTCCTACTAATTTCATGATTTCCACTTGACAGGCTCACAGCAACGAGCTACTGGTTTTCAATGTTCAACCCAAATCGCTAGTTGGGTGAGTTTATACAGAAATAAAAAAACAACACTCTACGACATACATTTTTTAAATATCTGAAACTTAACGTGAATCTTCTCATTGTTTCATGCTCACATGCACATCTCTCCCCACTGTGCAGGTTCTGTATGGAGGCCATTCTGCAGCACAGGGAGCGATTATCCAGTTACTGGGACTGTCTCCCCAAACCCATCCTGCACAGCCTCAAACAGAGAATGGCACGCGTCAACACACTGGGCTCTTAGACCAAGAGGAAGCTTACAATCGAACCCTGAGCAGTACAAGAGGAAGTGTATGTATGTATGGAAGAGATGATTGTTTCTCTCAGAGCAGGTGGTCCTACCTGAACATTAGTTTAACGTGTGTTTGGACACTTGCGTACATGAAACTAAATCCTAAAGCAATAGTGAGCAGCTGTGGACTTGCACACTAAGGTCGAAGCTTCTTCTGTTTCTTACCCTGTAACTGTCATGAAGCCAGTAGAACTGTCAGTGGAGGAGCAGAGCTTGTGAGGTTCCGCCCGTCAGTGCAGCATGAACTGTTCTGTTCTCTTTGGACATCAACATTTTCATCACTTCAACAAAAGGCTAAATATTGGCATAATATTCTGTCCATATTATTACATAAACGTCTCTACTACTGTAGTGGATGAGTAAATGTTACAAAGGTAATTCTATTGTAGCCAAGCACTACAATTAACAGGCTTAAACAGAGGTGTTAAATCTTAAAAAAGTCATAAGTCATAAGATTTCTGGGGGATGATGGAGATACTGATATGTGGGAGAGAAAAAATTCCAATATTTGGGCAAAAATCTTAGATGACATTATCCAAACCGTATCACAAAGCTATTTCACCATAGCTTGTTTGACCATAAACGTTATTATAAATAACTATAAATAAATACTTGTGCATTTAGTTAAACTAAAGTTTTCATATAACAAACACACACACATACCGATGTGTCTAAAAGGCTCCTATCAGCCTGTAGTATTGGCCAGCTGATAAACCAGTGAAGTTTCCTAGTAGTAGATACCGGTTTATCTCATAATACGGACAGATGAACCAATCATGTATTAACAATTTCAGAGAGACCACTGGAAGACAGAGGAAAATACATTGTTCTGACGGAGTGAAGAAAAATAGAGTTTGTGAAGGAGGCAGAACTTCAGCTTTGTTTTAGAAACGTCATTTTCTCCTGAAGGTCAGTGTGCATGTTGCGGTTTACCCGAGAATCTGATTCTTTAGAAGATCAACACAACAAAGCCAGTAAGATTTTACAACAGTGACTTCCATTGGTCTTTCTCTAACGCCAACTTCAAACGTCTCCATTGTCTAAACACTACTTTCTGTGGTGCAAAGGCCTAAAACAGTTGCTTTGAGTCAGTTTCTGAAATGGTTCCTATAACTAATGTCTGTCACAGTATGGAGTTCTTACAGACCTAAAACTACTGCTATGTGCTACACGAGCTCATCTATTCTGGGTGTTAACTAAGTTTGTATTTGTATATACAGTTATTTATATAATTGTGAGGAAGTGTGTGGTTCTGTGGTCTGAAAATGGCTTTTAAAAGCCTTTCAATCAAGTGGCTCCTGTAGTGTTGAATCTTATTAAAATCAATAACTTAATATACTGAAAGTACAGTGGATGTTTGGCCACGATGCACTGAAATGCCTCTTGTGAGTCGGGCTGTGTATTCGCCCACTTTGCACAATGTTCCCTTTGTGTGTTTTTTTAATTGTAGGATTCAATGAAGAGTGTTAACTTTGTATTCAAAGAAATAAACACATACAAAAGGTTGGTTTCTGTTACTCATCTTTGTTAATTTACAGGCTTTCATTTCAAACATGATAGGCAACAATACAAATCAATTTAAAAAATAAAATTATCCATATTGAAACAAGGTCACCGCAGATTTTAACCAGTAGAACCTCACGACGATGACTTTGGCGGAGTTGAACTGAAATGAGTCAAAGTGTGAAGTTCTGTGTCGATGAAATACTTTAAGTCCATCACGTCTGTTCACCCGTCTCTTATTTCTTCTTAGCAGCCAACAGGTTTGGAGCAGACACTTTAACTTTCCCAGGCATGTTCCTGAAGAGGTCAGAGTCCTGCAGCACAGAATGATAAGAAGAGTTTGAACTGTGAGAAAGATAAAGCTACTGTATGATGAATAATGATACACAAAAAAGGAAATCAAGCAAGGCAATGCAGAAAAAAATAAAAAGACCCAATGGATGACGACCAGTGTGCTGCAATGCATCTATAAAATGCTGGAGAATCCCTCAAACACAGCTCAAGCTTATTATGTCTGATCAACAATCAAAATCTATAAGCTATAATTTAAAACAAAAGCTAATCCAGATACTGGATGTATATACTTTCTAAATAAATAAATTATTTGATTATCAAGTACGATGATTTTCTTTGTAATTGCTTTAAAATCAACCTGATTTAACGATTCATGAGTTCAACCTTACAAATAATTTAATTAGATAAGAATCTGGAGTTAATTTTAACCAGATCACTAAAACACAGTCACCACTTTTACCTTGACGCTGCGGAACAGGTCCTTTTCTCTGGTTGAGGCCTCTTTGGCTTTCATGAAGCTCAGAACAGCCGTACGTGCAGCTGGTAGGAACAAAACACCACCGCTGTTATATCGAAAAGCACTAGTTCACTCTAAAAGTAGAGGAGAAAAGATCATTCATTGTTACCTTTTCCTTTCTTCTGAGAACCTGGTGTTAGTTTAACCTTGTGTCTGTGGAAAACAAATGACTCATTATTCCGTGCGCACGTCACACTGTTACCTGCTCAAAGGTTTAAAAGCACATACTTGTAGTTGGAGAGGGCCGTGTAGGGAGCACAGACGGGCACAGCAAACAGCAGCACGTCCTCTGGATGGGGCTGCCCGGACAGAGAGGTGAGCAGGTTCTCTGCTTCCTGCGCAACACAGAATTAAAGGATTTGAAAGAAACCGAGGATTTTTGGAGAAAGAACATGTCTCTCCTTGAAAGAATCCATTTATCTACAGTTACAGTTTTACTTTAAGAACCAACCTCAGCGCCAGGGTTGTCCTGGTCTGCCTCGTCCTCCTGAAAGAAAGGACAGCATAGATATGTAAAATACATTCAAATGCAAAAACAGCACAACATGGCAGATGAATTGGGACAAGTCCAACTCAGCAAGTGCAAAGACCAGCAACAATTTGAATGCATTTCCACATCCCATTCTGTACGAAAGCCAAACTGGGACGGAGGCACATTTTAAAAAGGTTTCTCTCGGCAGGTAACTGTAACCATCAGATTCTGTCAGCAGGCAGTGGTCAGTTACCTTGTCTTCCTGTTCAGCAGGACCTCCTTCCCCGCCCTCCTCTCCTTCCACGTGCTCAGCTTTGCTTGCTGCCATTTCCGTGTTACGAGGTTTCTGAGGTTGTTTCTGAGGCGGCGGTTTCCTGATGGGTTCATCTTTACCTTTCCCCTTCTTTCCTTTCTTCCCCTTATCCTTCTCCTCCTTGGTGGAACCGGCGGACTACAGGAGAGACAATGTTATTCATTGTGAAACTGAAATACAGCAGATGTTGTCATGGCAATGTCAGTGTACAGCAGGTGCAGGAACAACTATGTGTTTTTCATCCGCACCCCGAGCAGCTGCATCATCAGCTCCCTGTCCTCTTCATCCTGATCCTTGTACTTTTCTTTTATCTTCTTCAGTTTGTTCTAAAGGAGAAACACACACACACACACGAACAGCAAAAAAAGAAGCATCAATTGAGGTTCAAGATTCATCCATCAAATTATAAAAATGAAGACGTGTCACATTAGTTGCCGTCAATGAATAAATAACACAACATCCTCATCAAAATACTGTTTTACAGAATAATTCAGATATTGTTGAAGCATCATATACACATTGATGTTTGTGATCCACAGTTCTCTTTCCGTTGCTGATCGTGGAACATTTTTTACTGAATTCTGTGTAGGTTTTGTTTTGGCTAGAGTGGTATTTTCTCCTAAATTTGTAAACTCATGATTATATATTTCTTAAACATGTAATGATTTCAAGCCAAATTTCACCGTTAGCTCAACAAAGACTTCCAGACTTCTCTCTTTCTCACCTTCTGACCTCTCTTCAGCGGCTGCTGTGAGAGGCCTCCTGCGGGGCCGACTGAGGGGCCGACCGCACCTTTGGGCCCCTGGTCGGCTGCGGATCCACCAGTTGAAATGTCGGCCTTTTCCTCGGCGTCACAACCCTCCTGTTTCGGTTTCTTCTTCTCTTCTCTATGGGCGGAGTCAGAAATCAGATAACGCAACTAATGCTTTTTTTAAAATCTAAAACATCATCGACATATTCATCCATTTCCCGGAACCCTGTTCGAAAATGACATCCCTAAAATGAATAGTGTATCCCTCTGATCTCACAGGGTCTATATGAATAATCTTGGTATCTTTATAATCTTTGCAGAGGTTGTTAGTGTCAGTACAGATTTTAATGGGTCAGATTAAATGAAGATAGGATGCAAAATAATTGACTAATTTAGGATGAATGTCCTCTGTGAAATCATCAAAATGTACTCAAGACCTCCAGCAACGTATGAAAATCATCTGTGAAAAATCTTACTCTAATAAAGTGAAGCAGAGCAAAGCTAGAGAGGTTGTAGTAGAGATATTGGGAATCATCTCCAAAACTCATTTAATTAATGTCTCTATAGGTATTCATTAAACCTTACCCTTGTACTCAAATACTCAAGAAACTT
The DNA here is from genome assembly GCF_963576545.1 of Limanda limanda. Taxonomy (NCBI): domain Eukaryota; kingdom Metazoa; phylum Chordata; class Actinopteri; order Pleuronectiformes; family Pleuronectidae; genus Limanda; species Limanda limanda. The sequence continues at coordinate 17,121,664 of NC_083647.1, read as the reverse complement.
TGAAGGAAAGAAGAACATACTTCCACTAAAATACATTCATATTAAATTAATTAGTTAATTCCGTTACTTTATCAACACTCTGCATCCTTTTTCAATCCATCAGCACGTCTCATACCTAATTGGTCAGTTTAAATCAATACACATGTGAGTGATTTCACATCTTTATGTTGAGATGGTCTGATTTATCCATCCACTCACCTCCTCTGCTTGGCAGCCGTGTGTTTCTTCAGCTGTGAGTCCACATCAGACTGAATAGAAATGAATGACTGAACGTGAGTAAAAACCGTGTTAAAAATGTATCTGACTCGGATGGAATTGTTTAAAATGACAAAGACGATTTACCTGAGTGGTTGCTTCCTTTTTGAAGCCTGGGTTTTGAACATTTCTAGAAATAAGGAGGGATTTGATTCAATCAAGCGGCAGCTACAGAATGATTAAGTAGAAAGTGGAGAAAGGAGTTTTCACTCTAAACATTGGTAATGTTACCTGCTGGGCTGTAAGTGAGTGAGGGAGATGGTCGTATCCGGAAAGCTGAATTCTCCGTCCTCTGTCTCCTTTTCCCTGCCTTCCTCCTCTTCCTCTTCGTCTCCCTCCTCCTTTTTCACCTTCTTGTTCTCTCCGTCTCCTTCGGCTCTTTCCTCGCCCTGATCTTCGTTGCTGCTGTCGTCCCCTGCAAAAGGCAACAGAAATTCAGTTTCAACACCTTTGAACATCATGGTTACAAACGCCTGTCACTTTGTGTCCTCCCACCTATCAGCTCCTCTCCCTCCTCCAACAGCTCCGCAGTTCTGGACCTGACTTCATCCATATCTTCTTCTACAGTTTTCACCTTTCTTTCCCCTTTGTGCCGAAACACGCTCTGTTCATCCACCTGCAAGAATTAAACATTAGTTAGAGGCTGACAAAGAGTTTAAATGTTACAGCTCTGGAAGGTTTTTTACCTTGAAGAGGAATCCAAAGCCCATGATCAAGTACGAAGGAGGCAGGAAGTTTTTCTTCCCTGGAGAGAAACATAACAAATGTTAAATTCTCATAACAGTTACACTTCTTATTTATTGTACTGATGGCATATAAAAATCATATGCTTTAAATGATAGTGTTAGATACCTCTGATCATGAAACTTCCAGTGGTCAGGTATTCTCCAGTTGGAGCCGTCTTAGACACCTGAATTATAGATACATATATTCATATTTGACGTATCTCTCCTAATTAAAAAAAGAATGATGTCACATTTCAATTATTTTGTGCTTGTAGTTTATTTTTATTTCCTTGTGTTTGACAACACACTGAAGTTAAACCTGCTGAGTTCTTGGCAACAAGTACCATTAATCAGTAATTTTATTAAAGACCTTTTTAAAACCCTAAAGAATACAATTGAAGACCTATGTCATGTGCGACAGATATGATGGAATATCAGTCGACACCTCTGAATAACTGAAGATTAGGTGAGGCAGCCAAGTAGAAAATAAACCTTCTAACGCCATGTTATCTCACGACTACCGGCAGAGACAGTATCCAAAGTCTTTCCCGAAGCCAAGTGTGCAGAGATAAATCAGTTATCAGTTCCACTTTGGGCGTGTTTGTACTTTTATTACACAGATATTACAAACTATACATGCTGCAAAACATTTCTCTTGAAAAAAAAAAAAATTTAAAGCAGTGGCAGTGGTGTTAAATTAACTTTAACATAATCAAGACCTACCTAAACACATTTAAGACTTAATATATGAGCATATTTAAGACTTATTGGGTTAAACATTTTTATTTAATTTTGGACTTTTTTAGACTTCTAAAGACCCTGCAGAAACCCTGTATATAACGTCTAGAAATGTCAAAGTGCACCACCAAAGATCAAGATATGTAAAATGAATTATACTTAAAATAATAGTGTTGATCACATCATGTAAAAACATAATTCCCAATGTTTTATCAAATAACAAAGACTGATGTCTGAGAAATGAAACAGAAATAGAAAAAAAGAGAAAAATCCAAAGGGATGAGAAAACACGGACGCAGATTAATCCCATGAACTCGAAAATTTGTATTCAGTAACATACAAAAAAACAGTAAAAAGATGAGAAAGTTCTCCGTTTAAGAGCCTAACGTTGATGACTAACCTGATGACTATGGACCCACCAGGCGCTGGTGATGATCTTGGCGTCCCAGGCAGCGCTGTAGCACACGGACATGGTGCCGGCCTCAGTCAGGGTGCGAGGAGGGATGGGAACACCTGGAGAGGGAGGAAGGAGATGTGCAGATAATAAATTATTTAAAAAGTCAAATCAACCAATATCACAAAACAGGACAAGTGAAGTTAAACAGTGGAGAGAAAGGAAAAGAGAAAACCACACGTGCGGATGTACCTGTAGTGTTCTTGATGATGCAGCTAGTGGCTCCGTGGAGGTCAGCGTGAATGTAGACATCACCTGAGAAGGTAAAGACACACATGATGAACCAGCTCAGTTAAAAATATATTCATCTTTTTTAGTGTAAGAGGTTGTGTGTGGGAGTTTCTCCATTACCGGCCCGGAGGTAGCGTTTGACGATGATCTCGTTCTGCTGCTGGTCCCTTCCTGCGATGATGAGGTAGTTCTCCGAGCTGATGAACCAGAGGAACTTCTCAAACCTGCCACAAGGGGGAAACGGCACCGGTACTTAGACCACACACACACACCGAATCAAAAAAAAGTCTGGATATGTGGCTAACGCGTGGCGACGGGTGACTCACCAGTAGATTTTCCTGGCCTTCTGGATGGTGGTCACCGTCTGGACCTCCTTCAGGGTTTGCTGCGTTTTCTTCTCTGCAGATTTCATGGCCTGGAACGATTTCAACAGCACATTCTTCATCAAAGTGCAAATCATCCCAACTTCTGTCTTGTGTTAATAGATCATCTTTAGAATTACGGTTACAAAGAGTGTAAAATATGTTCTGAGACGCAAATAAATAAATAGATGTCACAGCTCTGTCACCTTGCCAACTGCTTCCATGGTTTTCTGTTCTTTCTTTTCAGCAGTGCGTTTGTAGTCGTAGTACCTGAGAAAAGCACGTAAACGCAATCCATCAAATGTAAGAACAACAACGGCAGCTCTCCTCATATAATGTCTAATTCTATGTTAGAGTTCAACATTTCCATTTACCGTTTGGCATTGGCGTACGCCGACAGGCCGAGGTCCACGTCCACCAACATGGGCTTGTTCTTCTGCAGCTTCTTGCTCTGTCCTTTGTCTTTGTTCTTGTTCCTCTTCCCTTTCTCCTCCACCACATCTTTCTTTACTTCCTCTTCCGGGTCTTCCTCAGAAATATATGGATTCCTAAAGGGGGAAAGATAGACATGAGCCAAATGGTGCAATGGTGGGCCGAATGTTTCTGTACAAGCGATGGTCTCACTTCAAAAGCATGGTGATGTGGTTGGTCTGCAGCTTCAGCTCCTTAATGGCCGACGCCACGGGGTCTCCAGCATCCTGCGCTTCCTTGACGATAGTGCCGATCTCAGTCCAGTCCACCTGATTGGCCAAAGCACTGCGCACCACCTGCAGCGCCCTCTCCACCACGGCCAGGTTCATCTCCACCAGTTCACCTTTTACTCTGTCCACCTCCTGCAACACATCGGATAAGATCGCTTTAAGTTTTCTGCTAATTCTTTACATGCAGACATGAGAATGAGCAGGCTCCATTATGTGCAAAATTGATTTATGGCTGGAAAAGGTCAAAGCTGCATGTTGCTGACCTGAACTTCGTGCAAAGCCTCCAGCCTCTGCTCGTGGTCTCGCTTCACATTTTCCAACTTCTTCATAGCCTGTTTCTCCTGGTGTAAGGCCTTCATGTCGATCTTCTGGCTCTCCATCTTAGAGAAGAACTCGTCCACTGCCTGAATGAGAGGATCACACCGGATTGATATCACATTCTTGCAAAAAAAGTCTTAATCTATATTGAAATTGAGAAAACTTTGCTGTAGGAGATAAAGCGAATGAGCAGTGATGCAGCTTTTCACCTTGTCAAACGTGTCAAACTCCAGGTAAGGGCTCTTTGCATGCTGGGCGAAGAGGAATGGATGGAATTCATCATATCTGTGAGCAAACAACATCATCATATGTTAATAAACCATATTATAAATAACCAAGTAAAAAAGCATGTATAATATTCATCTATTTTATGAATCTTGCATTACACAAACAGGACATACGTGAGCAGTTCTTCGGGGGGTTTGCCAGGAGTCAGGCTTGGTTTCTTGTCACTCTTTTGAATGATGTAACCCTAGAATTAAACAAATAGCAACTTGTGAATGTACCACATTGGATAACTGGATCTCAAACGCACTGTCACCTCTAAATAAAGATTATTTACTTTGCCGCTGAAGTTCGCCGTTTTTTCCATGTAGGTTTCTGCAACCTGCATGGCCTCCAGGATTTTCGGTGCAACTGAAAAGCAGAAAACAGAAAAACACAACATTACAGCAATTATCAAAGAAAATCTCAAACTATAAACTATCACCAAACCACATGACAGCAAACTTGTGTCTCCAGCTTCTCCACTTTACCTTGGGCAGCGTCAACTTGGCTGTCAACTTTGACGGAGCCGGACAGTCCCACTTCTATCAAGCTGTGTTCTATCAGAGTGGCTCCGTAAGCTGGGGAGGGGATTAGAAAAGAGACACACCACAGTTCAGTGTAGGATGTCACTCAGTAGAGCCCATTCCATCACAGAGTCTAAACAATACTACACATGATTATCTACTTCTTAGAGTGGTAATATAAATCAAAAAAGAAGATGTCTGAAAACCAAATTGACAATGTAATATATATTTACTCTTAACTATATCTGGTATTGGTAATAGTATTAAATCAATGTACTATGTTGCAATGATCCTGGATAAATCTCTTAATTCACCTACACCCCAAATTGTAATGGTTTCTTCCCAGTTCCCATCCCTCCCTTGGTGAAAATCTGTTTAGTGGTTCCTGCGTATTCCTGCTAGCTAACTAACAAACAAATAAATAAACAGATTCAGGTGACACAGACTATTTGCTGCCTGGTTACTTACGGAGGTGAGGATTCAGGACCCTTTTCACTTGGTCCCCATTTGTTGCATTGCTGAGAAGTTCAGTGAGTCTATACAACAACAAAAAAACACATTATATCACTGAAACAGTAACGATCAACGTTCACTGAACTCACCAGGCAGGTGTAGAGATGAGCTTACCGCTCCAGACTGATGAGGGGCTCAGGGGGCCTGGCGTTCTCCACAGGGTACCGCTCTCTCACAGCAATCTTGACATCTTCTACCTCCGCAGTGCGAAAGCGCAGCAGGTTCAGGATGGTGTACTCATGGTCTGCAAGTATGACGTTGCCCTGAAAACGGAAACAGACAGGTCTACATTCAACTTGTGCACAAAGCGATAGCATCTGAAAAGGGAAAAAAAGCTGCAGGGGAATATTCTAACCCTGTCATATAGCTCAACAATCAGGTGGTAGGCGGCTTCATCTGAACCAAACTGGAGGTCCACGATCCTGTCGATGCCGAGCTGCTTGACCTCGGTCAGCCGACGTGACCTCAGGTGCTTTCGACACTACAGGGAAAGAGAGAGTTGCTTTAACTTCATCACAATAACCAACCAATAAATAAGTGAGTTTACATTTTTAGCAATTACAAATAACCAGTAGTCTTCACACTGACATGTAATATATGATGAAATGAACATATCAATCTCCCTGTCTGTTGTTCAATGACAACAATGTTGGAAGATTATTCAATAGAAGGGTATTAAAGGGTATTAGTTAATATTTCTTTATAATGACACTTTAAACAACAACATTTACTCCTCAATAATCAATAAACAAAACCTCTTTAGTCTAAGTTCAAAGATCAAAGTTCTTACTTTCATTGCGAAGCCTGAAGGCATCATGTTCTTGGGCCATTCGAAGTCTGTCGAGTGAATCCGAGTCCCGGATTCAATGAGAATAATAGCTTTGCTGTCAGGTCTGAACAAACAACATCACAAACAGTTAAACACTGACTGAGGTACTGGAATACATCTACGTTTATTTATTCAAGAGCAATTAGACGAGATTGCACTTTACTTGAGGACGTCTCTTTCATTCTAGTCTGTACATCTGAGTGGATATGAGTGTTTGTGTGTGTATATGTTTATATATGTGTGCACTCTGACTAATCAAAATCAGACGTGCAATTAAAAATGTATTGTATCTATCATTATTAAACAAACATTAAAACTAATTTTACAGTGTTACTTAACTTTTAATATTTCTGCATACAATATTTCCCTATCTATATTTACAATTTGAATGCAGCACTTATGTTTTGGAGGTTTGAGTGTTATCAGTAGTAGAAGTAGAGTAAGACGTGTTCATTCCCTATCAAAGGCCAATATGGGGGAACTTCTGGAGACAACTTTTCATACAGTGCTCACTTCTGCAACCGGATGAGATACGTCTTGTTGTCGATGTCGTACACGTTGTTTACTCTCATGCCCATGTAGCTGCGGAGCAAGAGGACACAGGGAAGGAATGAATGGATCAACACATGGATCAAAGCCAACACGTCAACGGTAGCATTAGCACAGCCAGAGGAGGCTACAGTGAAGTTAGCACACCTAGCTGCAGGAAAACAAAACACCTACTTGGCGTTGATCTCTGCGATAACCGCTCTGATGTCCTGGGTGGTGAACCTGGTCTTCATGGCGACTTCCGGGAGAGGCTACGAATACTAAATAAAAAAAGAAAGAAACGGAAACCCTGAATGTAAACGATCACATTTCTAGTGCAGCAACATCAGCAGAGAAGAGGGGAAACATGCAGGTGGGGAGTGCGCATGCGCGGTAATGACAAGCCCTACGGAAGCCGAAGTGGAGCAGAAAGGCGCAGATCCCCACACAACACAACACAGGGGGGATAAAGTGTGTGTGTGGTGTGCAGTGAGAAGCAGAGGACCAGCGGCTGTGACTTCATCCACAACACGTCGACCCGCTCATGGTCCTTCCTCCAGCCGCCATCGAGCACTCATGATGCGCTACTCCAGCTGGCTGATCGGCGTGAAACACAGGGCCAGCCTCCGCAATGGTTCCAAACCAGCAGCGCACTGGGACTGCAAGCATAGGGGGCATCGGGCGGAGATGAAGATCAACAACCCGGAGCACATCATCCACATCTGGAAGAGAGGTAAACAACAGCAACAACAAAAAAAACAACAACAACATCAGGACGAGTCGAATCAAAACGCGTCAAACATCTGGGCCTTTTGGTGATTAAACCTGCCGGACTGACATGTTTTCAGGGCGTATCCAGCTGCATTGTTGTCGTCTGGTGTGATTCTTGTGTGTGTTTGTCGTTTTTTAAAAAAAAGAGAGACACGTGTGAGTTTCCAGTTTCCTGCTCAGGTCAGAGCGCGGGGGCGAAGGCGTGCTCCGTTGCCAAGGCGACGGTCAGCTAACAGGGCAGGCTAGCGAGGCTAAGCTAGCAGGAGGTAGCAGGCGGTTCACTGACATCTCTCTCTCCCGGAAGCTTCGGATAACACTTTGGTTTCCCCAGCCGAAGATTCGTGAGCATCATCCAGATGCTGCGGGTCGTCTGTGCACATGCGGCCGCTGAGAGTCCGAGGAATGCGGCGTAAGTGGAGGGTTTGGTGTCGGAGCGGGGGACGGGACTTTGGACAGGGGGTCGCTGGTGTGTCTCCCACCAGGGTCCATTCGCTTTGTTCGCTGGTTTGAGCTTCAAACGAGCCTCGTTGTGTCCCAGAGCGGATAATAAGTGTTTTTTAACCTTAGTATCTTTCATGATTATGTTTTCTATCCATCGTCTTCTTCATTTAGGCCTTTTTCTGACGTAGTTTATTGCTTGATGTTGTTGAAAATGGTGACCATAATGATTTTTGGACGGTTTGATCAGTTTGACCCAAACATCGGTTTATAAATGTGATTTAACATTGGTTGAATTTACACAAATTCTATACTCGTCAATGAATCATTTAGGCAATACACAATGGATTGATCGATTATAGAGCTGTAAAGATGTATGAGTTAAACAATGAGTCCATCGACAGAAAGATACTTGTAAACATCAAGTAAACACAAAGTCAAACATTTTCTGATTCCAGCCTATGAAGTAAGACCATTTGCTGCTTTTCTTTTTTCTTTATATAACAGGAAAGTGATTATAGTTCCTAATATTTTTACACAAATTCGATTAATTTACTTGTATTTTTTTCGTCATTGGTTCCTGGCAGCCCTAAAACTTCCTGTGAAATATATTTTCTCAATGCGTTTTGTATAAATGTAAAGATGAGCAGATCAGCTCAAGTCTTTACAAATTATGTTCTGCTTTTTCTTTTCTCGTCTATAATTGTGGGGTGAATTGGGTTTAGTTTTTGAACTAAAAACTGAAAAACTAAACATTTTAATACATCAGATTGAGTTATTTCTATATTTTGTAGTGTAAACAATTAATTGAGAAAATTATTAAACACAATCAATGTCAGAAAATCTCAATTATCTGTAAAAATGATCATGGTCTTTTATATCCACTGGCGGATTAAGTTTTGTGTTATACACGCAGCAGAGGATTTCCCTCTAGATTACCCAGATTTGAAATTATAACATTTCTACTTATCTTCAATAGCAATATTACATAGATGTGTTTGTGCTAAATGTTCCATTTGATGAATCCTTGTCTTTGTTTTCGTTCTGCAGGCTACAAAACGGTCAAGAAAATTGGGGAGGGCACTTTTTCAGAGGTGCTGAAAACCCAGAGCCTGAAAGATGGGAAGTTCTACGCATGTAAAACCATGAAGCAGACGATTAACAGGTAAATATTCCGCCACACTCTTCTGTCCTGTACACAAACAATCAGCAGAGCAGTTTTCCTATGGACCCTTGAAACTTGAGTCTGCGGCTTCACACCAGCTTTGGCTAAAGAGCCTATTAGATGTCAGACGACTCTGCCTTTGACCTTGGAGTGATGAGGTAACAATGGATGTCAGAACTTGACATGTGTCCACACACTGTGGTGACATAATGCTGCTGTCAAATGAAGCTGCTGCATTGTTCAACAGCTTTAGATCACTTCCCTCAAACTAATCACACAAAATCCTCAATACAGAAAGCAGATATTATTATAAACTGTGTCATGACATGATGTGTAAATCTGGTCTGTTCTCTGTTATTAAGTCTGGAACAGGCCAACAACCTGCGGGAGGTCCAGGCCATGAAGAGACTGAGCCCTCATGCAAATATCATCCAGCTACATGAACTGATTTTGTGAGTGTTGCAGTGTTTTTAATTGACTGTGCTGCCTCAAGCTAGTGTGGTTTCTTTACTCTGATTCAATGTTTCAGTGACAAAGAAAGTGGGACAGTGCATTTGATTTGTGAGCTGATGGAGATGAACATCTATGAGTTCATACTGGGTAAGTCTTGTTTTATTATAAAGGTCAATTAGATCTTGAAGATGTGATAATTTGAGAAGAATTATTGGCTGATGTTGATTCTTAATTCTTTGCAGGGAGACATACTCCACTGCCGGACCACACAATAAAGAATTACATGTACCAGTTGTGCAAATCACTTGAACATATGCACAGGTAAATAAAAATATATAACTTATTTAACTAGTAGACTCAGTAGAGCGCATACCTCCGCTAAGGCCCCGTAATCATCAAGATCCATGAATTATTCCCTTTTTTTATTGGGTTATTGGGGAAATTTGTTCAGTGTTTTTTGTGTAATAATGCTAACAAGCAAAACAAACATTAGACAGGGTTGTAAACAATCTCTTTGTCGGAGGTAATAATTAATTATAAAACCAATGTCTGCATCCAATAACTTTACTTTCTTTCCCCTTGTCTTTGTTACAGCTGTGGGATCTTTCACAGAGACGTGAAGCCAGAAAACATTCTCATCAAAGTAAGAACCAACATTATCATGAATTTGCTTTACAAATATCCAACTGTGTGAATTTTCCCACAGTTTTGAAAACTCTTGTTCAACTTGCAGCAAAACGTCCTGAAGCTCGGGGACTTTGGCTCCTGTCGGAGCGTGTACTCCAAGCCTCCGCATACAGAGTACATCTCCACGCGCTGGTACCGAGCTCCAGAGTGCCTCCTCACCGACGGATACTACAGCCTGAAGATGGACATCTGGAGCGTCGGCTGTGTCTTCTTCGAGATCATGAAGTAGGATTTATACAATTAAAACAGTCATTTAAAAGTTTGTTAAGATCCCTACGTTCACTTTACTGTCTTTTTAATCTTGTCCACCACCACAACCACAGACGTAGACAAATGTCAAACAAACACTATGTGGCTCTCAGGTTAATGTACTGTACACCTGTGTTTTCAGCTTGAATCCACTCTTCCCTGGAGCAAATGAGTTGGACCAAGTTACCAAGATCCACGACGTGCTGGGAACGCCCGACCAAGCTCTCCTCCAAAAGTTCAAGAAGTAGGTTTTTCCTCCTTGGGGAAATGTTGTTTGAAGAGTTTGTCTTGTGACTGCAGCAACATGTGTAGAATCAGGTTAAAGAAGAAGAATTCTCATGGTCTCTTCTTGTCTGGCAGGTCTAAAGCGATGCACTTCAACTTCCCGCCGAAAAAAGGCACAGGCATCTCCCGATTGATCCCTAACTGCCCAGCCCCGGCTCTGTCGCTGCTCTATCAGATGCTCGCCTACGACCCCAATGAACGCATCTCTGCAGAAACAGCCCTGCGGCACACATACTTCAGAGAAGCCCGGTAACCATCTTAAATATAGGAAGAAAACCATTTTATATTATCAGTGATCGTTTGTAGTGTCCACACAGATAGGAAACACTAACTTCAATTTTAAATAATTTATATTCAAGTTGTTTAATACACTATGGGTTTTGTTTTCTCTCAGAGTGGCTGAGAAGAATGGCGACTCTTTCCTCAGCGTTTCTGGGGCGATAGATGGAGAAGAGAGTGGTGGGTCCCACAGCTCCATGGACCACATCTGTCGCCCGAGCAAACTTGGCAAACAGCTGAGGGCAAGACACGCACGGCAAACACCTTTAACGAGTGTAAGTCCAAACTCTACTCGCCAAACACATCTTAAGTAAAACGTACAAGAACCATGAGTCCAAATAAATGAGAATTCGGCTTATTCCATCCACTTCTCTCTCTCTCCCCCACAGCACAACATGAAGCATGTAGCAGAGCCCGTCATCAAACGCAACATCACTCATTACTGCACAGCGCTGCCCAAGATCAACATGGTGGCACCGCGGCCACAGATCCCCTTCTCCACGTCCACCATGCCTGCGTTCACCGCCACTCACCGAGGAACACTGCCAGCCCTCACTTCCAAGAAGTGCCAGTCACTGTTGACCAAGGTAAACGCAGACATCAGGCTTTTCTTCATTTATGAATCATTCACATCATCCAAGAGGAAATGTAAACACAGCTGACAGGTTTGTTTGACATATCAGAAGATAAATCACGATGTTGTATAAAGGAAAAAAAAGGAGGGATGCATAGTTAATAAAGACAAACAAGTGCTTTGTTATGTTTTCAACAAACGGCCTTGATTTGGCATTGAGCCTGCGTTTCCTCTCTCTGCAGCCCCGGGATGAGTCACACCACGCAGCTCTGAAGACCTACTGCGTGCCACCTCTGGACAGGAAACACAGAGGCTACTGAGCCCAAAACACGTCAGCTTCAGATTTAACCTCTGAGCCTCTTACTGTACTGAGGAAACGGAGAACAGTGTTTGGACGGGCCGGATGTTGAGATGTGTAAAGCAGCGCAAAGATGTTTGAGAAAGATATGCAACGAAGAACGAGTCCGTCAACTTACCAATAACGCCCACGACACCGAGCTGTGAAGTGTGATCTCTACACACACAGTACTAGACTATTATGTTGGACTGAGGATGAGTTTGTTTAGTTTCACTCGACCCCGTCAGGTCATACATGTTTACAGCTGTGGACACTTCAATCTAGAACTCTTACACCAGCTAAGCAATAAGATATTTGGGAATAAGTAAAAGGAAACCTAAAGGTCCAGTGTGTAAGATTTAGGTCAAAGGGATTTATTGGCAGAAATTGAATATAAAATAATCCTAGTGATGTTTTCACTAGTGTGTTTCATCCAAATTGTACGAATTGTTCTTTTCTCTACCCTAGAATGGGACCTTTAGATTTAAATACTAAATATTTACATTGGGAGAGGGGTCTTTCTACGGAGGCCGCCATGTTTTTTACAGTGGCCCAAACTGGACAAACTAAACACCTGAGTTTTTGAGTTTTCACGACAACCGAAGGCTCCCTTTTATGTTTGGAAGGGAGGGTGAGGTGAGGGGTATTCAGCTGCAACACGCAACTACACCACTAGATGTCACTAAATTCTACACACTGAACCTTTAAATGGTGCAACATTTTGACAAGGAACATGATCAACTTATTGTAAAAAAAAAATAATAATAGCAACTTTAAATAGCTGTCGCACCTTTTGGATTTGTTCAAGTTGTTATATTTTAAACACTAACTATTAGATATGCATATTATGGCTGTAATCAGCCAATCACTGAAATGTGTTTTCTCTACAATCTGATTCAAGTCTAAAAAAACAGCCAAGTATTTATCCCCTTTCGCTGTGTGAAGGAAGCATCACAAAAATAAAATTACAAACAGCGGCTTTAATCAATGAGCTGTGATTCAAAGTTGTCAGGAAATGAAACATGAGGAAGTCCAAGGGCAGGGTTGAAAAAGTGTCGTCGGGAAAATATGAGGTCATTTATATTGGAATAGTCTCCTTGCAGTAACAGTAAATCATTTCCTCCAGAGGAACTGATTTGAGGGGCAGAAGTCTTCCTGTGCAAAAGCAAACAGCAAAAACATTCACAGTAAGTGTTTCACAATTATTCTACACTATTAGAAGTAATTAAAAGGCACATTTTTTCACCCGGGTATAAATTAAACAAACAATGGAAACCACAAAAAAGACACAATTGGAAGTGAATAACGAGAACATTACTTTTTAGACCAGTTATGTACATGACAAATGTATTTGTATATTCTAATATTGCAGGTTATTTTGTATTGCTATGTTCAGAATGTAGCTTCACTAATACCCTCATACCCCCACACTTTAAACAACGTGGCTTTAAAAAGTCATAGTTCCCTTTAGAGCTGTGAGCTCATAAATGATGAACCGTGACAAAATCTGCACTTTATTGTGATGGATTATCACAGTAAAAAAAAAAAGAAGGAATCTAGTATCGTTTTGAATGTTGTTGTTATTAAACTGAAATTCTTAATAATTTGATCTCTGATGTGTCTGTACCTACTCCGGACACACACATGCTGAAATTGATGAAAACTGTGATTATTTTTTAATGTTTAATAAAGAGGGAAATGTAAAATGATTTCTAAGTCAGAATGTCTTTGTGTCAAATGTGAAATTCTCGTCAGTATCTGATAATCGCTCATGTGGCTGCTGTTAAAATCCTTCTGAGACATGTTGGAGGATATCGAGTTCCGTGTTTTCTTATTTTGTGACTGAGGCACTGAGTCTTCTGAGATTCAACCATTTTCTCTGAGACTTCCTGACTCTTCCACACTTGACAGCTCATTTGAGTGCAACACTTTTCATGACCTCGTAAGCCGCTTTCACGCCAGAGGCATTACAGTTTTGTGGTGTCAACACAGTAAATGTGGGTGAAAAAAAAAAGAACAGTAAACAGTGTATTCAAGATTATTTTAATATTATTAATAATGTATACTTTAGGCTTTAGAAATATAACTATCAATGACAAAACTTCCACTGCCGTAATGGTAGTTTGCTTAGGCCCCCATCAGATCAATTTATTACAATATACACATTATGATACAGAGCAGATTTGAATCTGAAATAATATTAAAATAAAGGCTAAATAGATAAAGGTTTTAATAGTTTTTTTTAAATCATTTTCATCACCTACTGTATTAGCCATCAGTGAGTTCTGAGCACACCCAAAAATGTAAAGCCATTTTCTCTTCTAATAAACTAATTTAAGTGCAAACAATTTTTTTTCTTTAAAAAGACTATGATTGCAGCATCAAGCTTGATAGATTCAGATTTCATGATTGAGGATGTTAAAGCCGAGTGTAACAGGGCAGTCCTCAACCCTCTCTCTTTTTTTGTTCCATTAGAGTAGTTATAAAAACAAACAACGGAATAACTAACAAAATCAGTGCAAAGTCATCGAAGGGGGATTCTACTCGAGAGCAGACAGAAGTGGAGGGTGAATGTGGATGGATGCAAAATTTTCAGATGCTCACGCACTTGGTCATAAAAGGATAGTTCATTCCAAGTCCACAGGAGTCCGTGACCTCCCCTGAGCCACGACTGGGCCACGTCACAAGGTTAAACACCGATAATGAAAATGAAATGAACTATCCCTTTACTCTCAAGCCACAGTTTGTCTGGTTCGCATCTAGCAAAAGCCAAGCCTGAATTCCAGAGGGGACAACAGTCCGATGAGATCTGACGTGAAAGAAATACATTTTTTTTAAAAGAATCTAAAATGCGTTAAAACTCCAGAAAAAAAAGTACATAGTCCACAAATGCACCACTTTTTTTCTTCCTTCAATCCTCAAGTGAGTGATAAACGGAAAAAAAACAACAGAAAAGCTATAAACAAAAAAATCGGGAGGTAGGAGGGGTATAAAAGAAAAGGAAAACTTGCAATGCTTGCAGGGTGGAGAGCAGCATCAGACTCTGGGTTGCAGGGTTCTTTAGCAGCAGAAATATTGTGGCTATACTACTGTTCCACTGGGAGAGCTGGCTTGGTTTTGGGATGACAATAAACCCTGGAAAAAGGAAAACAAGGAGATTTGCATTGGGAAAGTTCACATACTGCAGCAAAAGAATAAAAAAAGAAAGAAAAGAAAAGAACCAAGCAACAAATAGCTCTTTGAGAAAGAAAGTCAGCCTCTAGCCTCCTCTTTCCCCATCACAGTCCCCTGCGCTTGATTCAAAGGCTGTGCACAGCAAAGTGGACGCAGAGTGGACGCTGGGAGACTAACGCTGCTTCTGAGAGGTTTGCTCCATCAAGGCACTTCTCTTGTACTCGGGATCGGACCATCGCCTTGTTTATTAACTACCTACTCTGACCTTTGAGGAGACTTTCAAGGGCACACAGACTTGATTCACTTATTACAGTTCTATCGCTTCTCTCCTCTTTAGCACCGAATCCTTAACAATATTAAATAATGTTTGTTGGAATCTCTTTCTGATTGTTTAATACTCATCACACTTTTCTCCAAAGACTGACCTCAACCACTGCCTCTTCACCTTTGGTTTGTGTTTAGTGGTTCGTATCCGACGGTCAGCAACAGCATTAAAACTGGTTTTCACGTTGTGGTTTATCTGAGTATTTTTGACAGAGCGAAGCCAAAAAACAATGGAAAATAACCATAAAATAAAGTTTTAAATCACATTCCTGATTGTTTATCTGCAAAATTCTGATGAAACTTTTAATATATGAAGAATTCTAAACAGAGTTTGTTGTTTTTGTTAAACCGGCAGATCTTCTGGTTCAGAACAATGGATATATCCACCGTTCAGTTGTATTTCGGTGGGACTACACAGTCAGAGCTCTGGTCATCACATTGATAGGCTTTGATTTTTTTCTTTCTCTCAACACGAAAAACCACTTCATTGCTCAGACATGTAGCCCAACAGCAATGATCACTGTGAGGCTGCAGAGGGTTGTTGCTCGAAAACCAGTTTCAAAGTTGTGGCTGAACGTTCCATTCTTCTCCAAACTGAGTGTGAGGTAATATGGCATCGTATTTGCTCCATTTTCTTTCCAATAAGACATTAAAAACAATACTTTAGTCCATAAATCCCGCTAGTAAGTGTGATCCTGATCCATAGACAATAGTCTTACAGGTTATTATTTGGCAAAACGTAAAATCATCACAATATCCTGATGTTGTTCTGAATTTCACTTCAGAGACATTTACTGAATGCTCCTAGTGTCTGTCAATGTCCGCCTGGTTAAAAGTGAACCCCTAACTGGACTAACTAGCCTTCACACTGCTGGTTGTGTTCAAAACGTTGACTAATGTGCGTCTCGTTCTGTCAAAAGCTCTTAAAAACATACACAAAAAAAAACAGTCTAGAGGGGTAAAGAATTCAGGAACTTATACATATGAAGGTGTAAGCATGTGAGAGACTGCAGAGATGCTTAGGGCAAGGTAGCAATTTGCAGAAAAGCTGAAAACATGAGAGTGTAGGCAGATGACTCCTCTGCTATGCTGCTATGCATTGTGGAATGATTATGATGAACCAATGACACACGCCTCATATGGATTAACATATTTCCCCTCACAGGTCTACACAGGAAGACTTTCTTATCAGAATGTATTAAATAGCCAGACTCGAAATTTGTCATAGCGTTGGTTATATCTCAGTTAGAAATAACAGGCCTTTAACTGGGAAGCAGCTGAACACTAAAGTCTGATATGTTACTCGCCTGCCTGCAGAGACTCACATTCTGACAATAACAGCTAAAAAATGCTCTTCCAAATGTTTGCTTTAAGCTTTGAGAACACGTCTTCACTTTCAGTTACAGCCCCTCAATTGGTTTTTAGGACGGCTAAAGATTCACAAACAACACCACCACTTCTAATTCCCCCACATTTCCTACGTTAAAAAGAACTTACCACTTTGCCTGGCCTCGCCCATGTGCAAATAAATCCCTCCTGACAAGCAGTCACTAAACAGTCCTCTAAAAATATGAGTACAGTCAGTCTCTCGTGTGCTATCTTTTTACAGATGAGGGGCTCGAGGAGGGGCACGTCCTCCATGCGCGGGCACAGCAGCGTGCCCAGAGTCTTAGCGGGGTCCGTTTTGGTTTTGGTCAGCAGGTTGAGCTTGTCGCTGCTCTTGCTGCTGATGTGACCCATGCTGTGGTTGCGCTTGTGGTCCTTCTCCGGGTGCCGCTCCTTCCTATCGTGGAGGGACAGCGTGGCGAACTTGCTCACGCCCGTGGCGATGGCACTGTCCAAAATTGCGCTGCCGATTCCACCGCCGCTGCCGGCCTTGTTGGTATTGTTTGCCGTCGTCGTTGTCGTTGTGGTGGTGGTGGTGGTGGTGGCAACTGGGTGGGGTAGGCTGTTGGGGTGGGGTAGGCTGTTGGAGCGCGGTAATGCGGTGGAGAGAGAGTTAATGCCGGGAGTATTGGCACCACTGCTGTTTCCATTAGTAGCGTTACTAGAGGTGTTAGTGATTATTGTAGCGCCCGCAGGAGGAGGGCTGGTGGCATTCATCACGTTAGTGTGTGTCCGTGTCCGTGAGAGCGGAAGATGCGGGAAGAGGATATCCTCAGTGAGGTCCCATAGGCACATCTGAGTGTCCTGGCCCACGGAGCCAAACCGGTACGTCACGCTAACAGGCCGGCTGTCCGTGGAGTTGCGCTTGGAGAGACGAGACTGCGTGCTGTTGGCCCGGTCCCGTCCGAAGTGGATCATCTGATCCTGGAAGTCCTCATCGCTGCCGCTGAACTCCATCGGGTCGCTCTCCTCCACGCTGGTGGTGTAATGATCAAACGCCACCACGCTCACCCACGACTTGTGCCCGTGCCCTCGGGCGATGACTCGGCAGTCCAAGAACGACCACACGGTCACCAGGTCGTCCTCTCCACCCGCGACGATGTACTTTCCGTCCGGGCTCCAGCACACGCACAGCAAGCCACCGAAGTAGCTCTTCATGGTGCCGTGAAGCTCAACAGCGTCAAAGTTGAAGACCCGTAGGAAGCCGTCCTGGCTCACGCAGGCCAGGAACTTCCCGTCCGGAGAGAAGGCAAACTCGTGCAGAGCTCCCTCGCCCACTGTCCATTTGAGGAGAGGGTTCCGCGTGGATTTACTCTTACACGTGTGCACAGAGTAGTTCTCCCCCTGCTTGAGCAGCTGGTAGTGCGGCGCTGTGGTGCCACAGGTATGCTCCACGTTGTACAGGTACATATTTCCACTGGAGTGGGAGACGAGGAACAGGCTCTCGGAGCCCGGCACCCATTTCACACATGTTACTCTGGACTTGTCTATTAGTCTCTGGCAGGAGGGAGGGAAGGTTGAGGTTTTAGAGGCAGAAAGGGAGGGAGAGAACGGAGGGAGAGGGAAAGACAATGTCAGTAAAATATCATGAGGAAATATTTACAATTTCACATAGAAGTCTTACAAGTCTTACAAGTCTTACAAGTTTTACAACACTTAGTAATATTTGGTTTTTAAAGCACCAGTCAGGTAAAACAAAAGAAGCTTTAAGTGCAAGAAAAGGTTAGAAAATTCTTTGAAAGCATTGAACTTTTTTCCATTCACATTCTTTAAATTCAACATAAGAACAAGGAAGACTTTTTAACAAGATTAAGTAGAATTGATCTTTGAGTTCAGGAGGAATACTCCAAAGATCTTTTCCTCCATTGACAAACACCAGCTCCTTGTGGTAAACACTGTACTTAAAACTCTTCTAATCCACCGCCTGTGCCTCAGAGACCCACCTCCTCGTTGAAGAGCTTGCTCGTCTCCTTCTTGATGGGGTCGATGAGCTGGACCTGTCCCGCTGAGAAGCCCACCAGCAGGGACACGCTCTCTGCCGTGGCCGTGAGGTGGTTGAAGTCATGGCAGGTGGGCTGCGTCCCCTTGTAGATGCGCTTGTCGATGGGCTTGCTCAGGTCAGCGGCCTGATAAGAGAAGACGTGAAAACACACACGGGGTGGTGAGTGTCGCGATCTTTGAAACCCCCAAAACAAGTATATGCACTTTGTTGTACGAGGAAAGCTGCTGAGGTCCAACCTGTCACATGTCAATGAAAGTGAATACACAGCAGCTGAGCCATCGTTGTTTACCTGATTTGTAAGAAGACCTTCCTAATTCAAATGTCTTGTAACCAACGTGTGACAAATAACTTGAAGGTCAGCCAATATCAGGAAGTACGGAGGTTTATAGTTTTTCTCTGTTGATTGTTACGTGCCAGCCATCATATCTTACCGTGTACAATTAGTTTTTAATGTGAGGGTAATAATATTTTACAGCTGTGAACGAGAACAACCTGAACCTAAACCTCAGAGAACCAGAATAACAGTAGTTCCATCTGTCAATGAGATACAGCTCACACTGCTGGTGGAATGTAAAGTTCTTTAAGTGGAAGATGATGATTCAGTGGTTCCTCCTCTGCTGGTAGAGGGGACACCGAGTTGTTTATGTCTCACCTCGGAGACACAAAATGTCAAAGCAAGTACAGAAGCTTTAAATAAAACTGCTCTTACTCCTGGAGAGAGCAAGGACGGCGTTGACATTATCTCCTAAAGTCATGAATAACAAGCCAGTGATGACTCATTTTGAATGAAGGAAAGTTGCAGACATGCACTAAAGAGAAAGAGCAGCATCATCACGAGCTGTATGAGTCAGTCTTACAAAAAAAAAGTAAGCTTTAAACCTGCAGTCACCTCCAGCAAAACACGTCAGAGAAAAGAAACAGCCGTTCCACCCCAGGAATCAATAGGAGGATGTATTGGGAATAAAACTTATAACCTTCCATTGTTGCTATTATTTCCACGCTCTGGTTTGTGTTACTTCTGGATTTGAACCCGTCTGTTGATGTGATCTCACACATGACAGCCACATGTCTGTGTGTCAGCTGCTTCCAGTCAGACTGTCATGTGGGCTCTTGGCTGGAAACCAGTTTGTGACAGGAGCCGGTTTATGACCAGGATTCTCCAAAACATGGCACCTGGACGCTGGGGGCAACTCATCATAACAAGTAGTCATGTGATCCCCCTCTAGTCTGTTTATCTAGGAAGCCATCAGCCTGTCATGAGTTCGCGGACTTCCATGACGAGCTGGTGACACAACAACCAGCTCAGAGAAGGGATGACACCGGGGGGAAATGGAGTTGCACCTTGTTGCACTTCCCCAGTCAGCACATGAAGTTAGCTCGGGTTGTATCAGACGTGTTTAAAGAGCTCACTGTGGTTAAATGAACCGGGTTGACGTTAGCATGTAGCCTGTTAGCCGAACGAGTGTCCCGGGCTCCATGAACCGTGATGTGTCCACACCTGTCAGCCAGAGGGCGTCGACAGGTGTCAGTGTACACCAGTGCACCCAGTGTTCCCACCACCATCAACACCACAGCTCTCACAGCCCCGACAGCTTCAAACCAATCAAAATGACAACTCCACCGAGAGGAGCCCTGCGACCCAGCCGGACTTTAGCCGCTGGCCTCGGTTGTAGCCGCTGGCTCGCTAGCGTTAGCCAATAGCGCTGGTTAGCCGACACCCTAGCTAGCTTCGAGCTAACAAGCTAATTTGAAAGTCAAGCCCCGGCCAGAGTTGCTTGACGCGGCCGCCTGAGCCCCGGACCCCCCGGCCAGCACCCGGTGGTCCCCGGCGTGTACCCCCGGACCCCCCGCGGACACTACACGCTACCTTCCGGACGCCCTTGTAGATGTAGAAGTAGAGCTCCCGGCCCACATTGAAGCAGATCCGGTCGCCGTTGCCCGACTGGTCGTTGACGTTGACGAAGGAGACCTTGACCGGGTTGGAGCCCTGCGAGTTGAAGGGCACCCGGTTCGGCCGGCTGTACTCGGAGTGCGTGAGGAGCTTGTGGACGCCTTCCCGAGTGGTGAACTGAGTTTTGATCTCGTTCATCTCCTTCCCTCCTCCCTCCGCCGCCATCTTTGAAATTAACATTCATCCCTCTCCCCTCTCCCCCCCCACACACACACCACCCAGGCCGGATCTTACGCACAGGGCGGAGGGGGGAGCGAGGAACCGGGAGGCCGGTGCTCCTCTCCCGGTGCCTCACGCTACGGTTCACCGGGGAGGTGGAGGTTGTAAGGAACAGTCCCAACTTCAACCTAGAACTATGTAGGATTACACGTTTAACCACAAGTTACTAATAGTTAATATATAAACAATACAAACCGGATAAATTCACTTATTTGTGGTTATTTTGGTGATAATGGTTGACATATTTCACTGTAAAAAAGTATACAAACAAGTGAAAAAAAAATAAACAGAAAAAAATATTATTTACAAACTTATCAGGAAAACAAAGGAAACGCTAAATGATTTAATATACAAATTCGGAAAAGGAGAGAGAAGTACAAACTTCTCCATAAAACATTCATTCATAATTATTTTTATACAAAATCCAGCTTCCTATACATATTACACATTATTTGTAACCTGTGCTCTATATTGTATATAATTCCCCAAACATATATGCAATAATATAGACCATAAATAATAATAATATAAATAAATATATTTTATTTTGAAAAAGCAAACACCGGACGTTTTATTTTGTTGAAATGTTTAAACGAGATTTTTTCAGCTTGCGCTCCCACCTGTGGAATCACATGGTCTCACATCAGGCACCTGGCAGGAGAAGAAGGAGACTCTCACTTTCAGGTGGGTATCAGGGTTTCATTTAGTTTAAAATGTCCCCAAATTAATGTTAAATGCTGAAACATGAGCTCTGAGATATTTATCTGATTGGGATTTTGCGACTGCATCAATATGCTTTGATTTAACACCTTCTTCAGCCAATCATGCACTTGCAGTTTGTGCATTTGCTGCGTTTGAATGTGCTTATTATTGCAGAACCCGCTGATAGACACACACCAAACAACATGGAGCAACTCGCTTTCAAATACATGGTGTGATAAGTTCAGCTCATGTCAGAGAATCATGTCACAGACCGATCTGAATCATTCCACCCACATGCATGTGCACTGTAGTGACCTGTGTTTCCTCCCAGGACTTGTGCAAAGTGGAGTCCAGCACAGACACCGACTCCGAAATCAGTCCCAGGTGGTCGGACACCAGCACAATGGTATGCTCCTAATTTTTGTTCAGTCGAGCACAAGAGGAGAAGTAGTGATGTTTATTTTAAATGGCTTAAAAAGAGGTTAAGCCCAGTTCCAGAGATGACATTTTACATTGTACGTCTCCATCATATTTGATTTCCCTCCACAGAGACTGATCCTGTATATCTGTTACCTCAGGTCCAGCTTTTCTAATTTCAAAATGAGCACAACAGTCTCCTTAAACTCAATCAAGCTGCACCAAATCTCACACAATCACAGATATCAGGTCCCTGTCCAGGCCTGGTGAAGCAGTGATAGTTTCAAACATCCCTGGAACCACACCAAAATTGAATGGCCACCTTTCCTGACCCACATCGTTCCACCAAGTTTCATGAATATCCGTTCTGTTGTTTTTGTGCCATCTTGCTCACAAACAAACCAAAGGTCTCTGACGTCCTCCTTGAACAGGGATGTGTGAGCAGCGCCCCGGAGAGTGAGACACTGCGTCGGACACTGAAGCCCCTGAAACCAAGACATGGCTGCTCTTCTTTGGTAAATCAATCCACTCTTATTTGCACGGCGCCAAATCCCGTACATACATTATCTCAAGGTTCTTATCACAGTAAGGTGGTTCAGACCTCGTAGACAAACCCAACACAAGGAGTAAGACCTTTGTGTCTGTGGAGAGAAGAAAACTACATTATTAACAGGAAGACACCAGAACTGGACTCGGTGTGAGGCGTCCATCTGCCTCGACCGGCTGGGGTTAGGAAAGAAATGGGGGAGATGGAGAAGTGGAGGGAAGGGTAGAGAGAGACCAGGAACACTTGTGAGATAGGTTGTTAAAATGACAACAACAGCTAGTATTAATATTATTACACTCCTTTCATATATCAAAAATCCTGCTGCTCTCCTATGTGTTCATGTGATCGTCTTTGTGCTTATACTTGTAGTTTTTGGACCCGTACGACGGCAGCTCTGAGGATTCTGATGAGTCACACTTCGATGTTGGTGTCTCCAGGCGAACACGGCAGCAAGGAGGAGGAGGAGGTGGGCGTCGGTTCCTGGGCCGCAGCAGGAGATTTATTCTCCACCACCCTGCTTCCGTTGCCCTCAGAGACGTGATGAAAGATGGGACGAGAGATCCTGCGACAGTGCAGCAGCTGCAGCTTCCTGTGGACGTCCAGATGAAATGTGGGAGTGAGTCCGAGCTGTGGGTCTATGAGCTCGACACTCTGCCCCACCACAGCGACAGGGAAGTCTGTGGAGATCTTGCAGCAAAGATGACAAACGATTCCCCAGCATGCGCCCAAACCATGGACATCGAGTTGCAACTTCATGATTCAGGCCTGGTCGCTTCGAGATCCTCAACGCCCCACACGCCAGGAGCCCTCACCCCAGTGGGAAGGCGCCCGTCCTGGATGCTGGACAGCTCCTCGGAGAGATCTCCCAGCCCGTGTGACCTCAGGTCCCTTTACAAGAGAAAGCTCGGCCTCCCTGGAGCTGAAGTGGTGGAAATGGGGCAGAGGAAGAGGCAGTGTGTCGTCCACACGGGGGAGGAAGAGGCCGGGGACTCTGCATCCGAACCATGTTAGACCCATCTGATGATGGACTGACAGAATGAAGTTCTTCTGTGATATTAAAAGCTTTAAAATGAGATTTAATGCCATATTGTACATAGTTAATCTAAAATGCATTGGGATTTGTCTACCTTGAGTAATTTTGCACACTCGCTGGTGACAAGTCAGTTTGAACACTTTTTGTTTTGTTTGGAGGAATCCTAATGACAAACCCGACATCCAAGACACACTCCTTCAATGAGGAAACATTCAGTATGAGCCCCTCCTGATTAAAACAGAAACAGCTCCCCCGAATTGTCAGAGATGCTCCTTAAAATCCAATGTTCTCAAAATAATATGCTTTACCTTCTACAAATGCCCTAAATATAGAAAGAAACAATATCGAATTATTCTCCAGTGTCTCAGTGGGTTTCTTCCGGGTGCCCTAGTTTTTCCTCCCACACTTCAAACACATACAGGTCAGGACAATTGGGTGTCTTTATGTGAATGAAATGAATGAGTCCAGCAGTAAGAAACAAGGCTGTGTCAGAGTGAGAAGTAGTTTTGAAGAAGCGCTCAAGAGCTTACTTTAGCCAGCCCCTTCTGACAAGTTCACTCTGAGAGAAGCTTGACTTAATGAGGACACACCACATTCATCAATTTCAGACATTGTTCTAACAGCATTTCTGTCATTTTGGACGCCTGTGTGTGTTTGGTTTCTTTCTGGAAAATAAATTGTTCATGTCAGTTCTCTTGCAGACTGGAGTCCTATAAATATATACAGCCTACTGTACTACCGCAAATTAATTTTGGAAAACATTATTGATAAAAAGCTCAACTTAAGTCCTATTCAGTTTTTAAGGACATACAAGAGTGTGTCTGTTGTAGACAAGGTCTTAACTTTTAAATCCTGTTACCGTGTCAATCGAGTGTTTGGACTTCTGCTTGCAAAGTTCATCCTGACCAGCAGGTGGCAGTAAAACATTGAAAATGAAGTCAAGCTGTAACAGTGGAGCCTCCAGAATGTTTCCATAAATATTGGAATAATACTCATTGATCAAATTATCTGTACAAAGACAGTGTAGAACAGGAACTTGCATGAGGTCAATGGGTATATACTGAGGTTTACAGAATATGTAAATAAAACAAATGGGATTTCCCTGAGAACAGTGTTTTGAAGAGATGTGAAAACCTAAATCCCTGGTTTCCATCACAATGAAGTACATTTATAATTGGCTCAAGCTGTATTTTACTCTAGTTAATTAAAAGAATGAACACAGTGAATATATCCCTAATAAAAACGACACTGAATTCATCAAGGCAGTTCATCTTCATTCCATTGTGGCTTTATTCAATCTAAAAACATACAGATTCCTTCATAAAAACACTTTTCTTTCAACTCTCTTTTCCCACATTTCATTTTCCTCATCATTAACCATCAGACAACATTCCCCCGACCTTCTGAGACACCTTCCAAAAACATTAAGAATGAGTACATGTGTTACTGCTCCACAAATGTCTTACTACATTTAATACTGACTACACACTACTTTATTAATGGTGGTTTATAGGTACGTGATTAAGTGTGGGGTAAATAAGCAAGACTCTCTGGTCTCTAGGAAGGACTTGGGTTGTTTACTCGGTGCACAGCACAGCGACTCCACGCTCGTAGAAGCTGTGGGGATCTTCCTTGGTGGCGATGTCGAAGTCCACGGTGAAGATGAGTTCAGACCTGGTGAAGTTCAGGTAAACGGGCAGGGTCACCTGTGGTGGGCGGATGAAAAATAAATTAGATGCCCACAGCAAAATTATTTTCTAAATGCCTTGAGAATAAACATTTCATGGAAAGACGTGTCGTTGTGTGTCTGTATTCATACCATGTGTCTCTTCTCAGTGCTGCATTGCTTGACCCATCGTAGCTGAGTGAGAGGCAGCTCAGTGGAGATGGTGTTGGACAGGGACAGCTTGTTGTTGGCACAGGTCGATCCCTGCAGTTTCAGACCTGAGAGAAGCGGTGAGCATGTTCGGCATTAGAAACAACATAATACAACTTGTATCTTGTGGTGACAATCTGGATTCTTATTCTAAAAGAGTATTTAAAAGGAATTTTTCCTTTTTTAAGTAACCTAAAATATTACAACACAGATTTCCTGGAAACTTCAATGGAGGGTGGGACATGGGCCAAGACAGCACCCATTCAATTATCTATCTTTAACATTGTGAGATAGGCCAGATAAACTTATTTTGGATCTTGATGAAACAATTTGGAACCTCATTTAACAACGGTGTAAAATTCTATGTTACTTTGAGCTTTGTTTTTCTGACCTTTGATGCCGAAGCTGCAGGCGTCCAGGGTGGTGCCCTGGGCTGTGGTGACATTAACCTCAAGACACAGCTCTTCCAGAGACCAGCTGTTTGCCTGGGCCACGTACTGGCGGGTTGCGGTGATGTAAGCCTCTGGTACAAACAGGCTGCCGAGGCACACGTGGATGTTCTGGTGAAGGGGAGACGGAAAGAGAAGAGGGAGACAACGGTACCGTGAGTGCCTCTGTCAGGAATCTATCGCACTATTTAAGACTCAGGTTTTGTGATCCTGTGGATGAACAGTGACTAAAACTACCTTCAGCTCCTTTGCTCCCCCACTGGCAGCTCCTTGGGAGATGTGCTGCAGCTGTTTGATCCTCTCACTGAAGTCTGCCACCCACTGGATCACAGTCATGGCAGTTGGGACTGTGTAGCGACACCAGCTGCGAGGGAGGATTCCTACAGAGGCAAACAAACAGATATATACACATTTGTTATTCACTCAAAGCCCTTATAAACTAACCCTAACCCTTTTAAACAAGCTAAATCTATTTAAAAACATAAATAAAGCTGAGTGAAACTGTGAAAGTTTACCTTTCACAAGTTCGCTGATGAGTAAGCGCAGGTCGTTGGTCTGCTTCTTCTTGCCCTCGCACACTTGCACCACATCGGTCAGATCCTGGCGGACCTCCTGCAGCATCTTGCAGCCCATCTTCACCTCACGCTCAAAGAACCTGAACAGTGGGTCCTGGTGGTGGAGGAAGAAGATAATTCATCAAATACAGAGGAACTAGTAACACATAAGACCAAGTAAGTAAATGTCTCATTACCTCATGAGTCAAGCACAAATATCTATCAAACATAAGATGCCTTCAATGATCAGCTTCTTAATTTTTGTTTTTTTAGGTGTCTCTAGAAGACTGTTCCCCAACCATCATTCCCCTTATTTCAGCCATTACCTTGATGTTCTCTACTGTGCGTTTGAGTGGATTGACAGTTTGCGGCATGAGCTGCAGCCAGTTGCAGGCGGTGGTGTGAAGGGTCCTCATCCAGGCGGGCTGGGTGTCGGACGTGGATGCAGAGCGCTCCTTCTTCTCCGTGTCATAGGCAAGGTCATCCTCATCCTCCAACATCTGCATTTTCAGCATCTTACCCATCATGTCAGTGCCTGCGCAGCCCGGCGGAGGGAGCATGTGAGTGGGGAGGGAGGTGGAAAAACAAGGCCATGGTGGGAGGTAGGAGGAAAAGAAATTAATTGTGGTACAAAGAAACATGAAGCTTACCTCAAGGATCCTTCATTTAAAAAAGGCGAGAAAAAGAAATAGTGGCAGACAAAGAAATTAGGACTACACTGGGTCGGATTAAACACATAAGGAATAAGGCAGCATTTCCAACAAACACATAAATCCCAAATGCATAAATAACCGCATTCATGACTGGACCTGTAAAAGAAATGTGAGTAACTAATGTAGGGAGTCAGGTTTTGAGGGGTGACTAAGGGATGGGAGTGAGGATAGAGGGTAGAGGGAGTGTGGAGGGAGGTACAAGGGAAGTGTGTTGGAGGTGACGAAACAAGAATGGAGGATTTGATGGGGAGATTTGTGGCAGGTTTGAATCCTGACATGGTGGTGGGATGGGAATGGTATCTTAGCAAAGCGACATGATGGCTGTGAAATACAGCTGCTGGAGGGTGAGGACACGCACACCCTTCCTTTGGGCAGAGCACCTTCCAAAGCATGATGGCTCTGAGCTACAGCTAAACTGAAATGCAGGATCATGACACACAAAACTACAACTAGGAGATACTTGTGAACCTAACTAGTGAAGTTAGCTGATGAGAAGATGAGAGATTAGCGGAAGAATAACCCTACACATTTTCTTTACCACCATGAACAGTGCTCTGCCCAAAGCAGATGTAAATATGAGATCTCGACCATTTCACTGCAGCGTGACAGCCTGTCAAAGTAAGAGTTAAAACACTAGAACAGAGAGAGGGAGAGATTGTTAATGGTTCATCTGTCCATCCGACTGAGGAAGAAGAGTGACGCTGTGCTGTGTTCCACTTGCTGTGACAAAACACAACAGTACAGGCGAGGAAGACGACCAGTCGCAGCATCGTACCCTGAGTGGTGAGCAGGACCTTCTCAGCGTTGCTAGGCAATCCAAGCCAAGATGGAGTTTGAGTGTCGGGAAGCATCTCGACCCAGTGCATGAACTCCTCACGCCTGAAACAAATCAACAAGAAAAGGAATCTTTACTGGCTGAGCTCAGCGGGAACAAGTCTTTCAATCTAACACCACAGGGAAAAGGTTAAATGAAACTGACCGAATGCCATCGGGCATCTTGATGTCGTTGTGTCCGTCGACCTTCAGAGCCAGTTTGAACTCGCTGTCGAAGCTCCTCTTGGTGAAGATGCGGTCGAGGAAGGTGATGAGCAGGCGCTGGTCGAACTCGTTGTCGATGCGGCCGCCGTAGATGGACTGAGCCATCAGGGTTTTCAGAGCCGCCCAGGGGATCTTGTCTGGGGCGATGTTCTGACGACCCTGTGTGTGTGTGTTTGGAAAGTGGTTTTAAATTCAGTAAGTCAAAACTGATCAGTGATTTGATTATTTGACTCAGGCAGTCAGTAATAAATCAATTTATGGATTGTTGATGTAACTTTCGACTGACAGCAAATCATTTTCATGCCGACATATTTAAAGCAGTTTGTAGAATTTGTGCAATATTCCGCTACCTTGGCAGTGTCGTCCAGCCAGGTGTCAACGGTGTCACAGGCAGAGCGGAGGTCAGACTCTCCGAACTCGTATTTTTTGGACCACCCCAGAGGTGCATAGCGCAGACGCTCCTGAATGACTGCATGGAACCAAGCCAGCAGGAAGTACAGACGTGCACGCTCGTTGGGAGCCTGAAGACACATGGGTGGGAAGGTTATTCACGTGGTAAATATATAGAAAACGCATGAGGGTGATTGACGATTTGACTTCTGAAATATATTGTGAGACAAATTCAATTCACCTTGCACATGCGAGCCACAGGGATGCTGCTGAAAGTCCGGAGCATGTTGGCCTTGACACCAGGAGGAGGCTCAAACACAAAGATCCGACCTGCACGGAGCAGATTGACAGGGACCTGGCAGGAAAGCACAGTAATGAGAGTTTAACGAAGGTAAAAGAACAAGGAGTTTGGGACTAGAGCTGCATCAACATTATAACATATTTAAAATAACTTTACTAGTGATGTGGTTTACCTTCGGGTTGATCTCCATCGTCAGGAAAAGCCTGAAGCTGGCGTGAGGCTGCATAGAGTGGAGCTTCTTCTCCAGCTGCATCAGCCAGCCAGGGGCAAGATGAACGTTCTCCAACATCACCCACCTAGAGGATGAGAACAGACATGACATAAGTACAACAAAATACAGTGCACACCCTTACAAGTACACATTAACAACATAACTCACCTGCCAGACTTGACAGCTGTGTTGATATCCCTGTCGGCCTTGTTGAAGCCCTCAGCAGAACCTGTGTGCAGTAGAAAAACAAAAGATTATATATTGTCACTTGTGCCGTAGACTTGGCTTGACAACAAACCTCAGAGTCGATTCATTCCTTACCAATAGAGATGGAAGTGATTTGTTTGTTCTGCTCAGCAGCGAGATCTCTGACCAACCCGCTGGCATCATAACCTGGTACAGAGCACATCAACACTGGGGTGCTGGGCTTCACCTACGATCACAAGAAAAACCACGTCAGCAACATGTGACAGCAAAGTTCTCTGGACAAAAAAATATCAAAAAGAAATATTTGACGTTACCTCACTGTCCACGATGTTACCCAGGTCAAGAGGCTGCTCGATGATGTTCATGAAGGAGTCGCCCAGAACCTTTGCGACGAAGATGTGGGACATGGCCAACATACGGTCGGGACGGAAGCTCTCAATCAGCAGCAGCTGATGCACTGCCTGGCCGATGGTAGCTGAAACGGAAGATAAGATGGGTCAAACAACAGCATGTTATTTATTCTTACTTGTCATTAAAATAATACTGTATATACTCACTGGACTGCTTCTCCTCTGCCCACAGATAGGGAACTGCAAGCTCTGGAGAGTTGCTCTCAATCCACATGAAGAATTGCTGGAATATCAACACAAAGCCATAATGATCAGCAGGTTCTCTCAGATTATTAGTGAGCTCCGATTTTGTGTAAATGGACCATCAGAATCTGCAACTACTCACATCATCAGCCTCAACTTTGGCCACCAGGTCTTTGAATGCCGGGAGGCGGCTGAGACGGACCATGGCCTCACTCTGCTCAGTGGTCAGACCCTTCACCTTGGGCAGTGACATGCCCGTCAGAACAATCTCTTTACTGCGCAGGTAGTGCTGGAACTCTGTGTCATATGACGGCTCACTGAAAGAGACGGATTTCAAATGGGTCAGATTTGTGCTTGTGGATGTTAACCAAGACTACAGCTTTTATTTTGTTATAAGTTTTGCAATACTTGTGGTGTAATATTAGTGTATTACCTGGTTATACCCTTCAGGCTAATCCTACCCAGCAGCATGGCAAAGGTAATGTGGTCGTGGTGCAGCATACCTCTGGCTACCCTGTTAAATGCCACCTACATTCAAGGAAAAAGACAAATTAGCGGCCATTGTATTCACATCAACAAAGAGAGCGGGTCCTTGTTTTCAAAACGTGTGGTTCAAACCTGGAAGAGGTCCTTGGTGATGACAGCGAGTCTCTGCGAGTGGTCAGTGATGTTCTTGAGGTTGGAGTTCTCATACAGCACTGTGTGGTAGGTGTCCAGGAAAAAGTGAAGAGAGTACTGGTACAGGAAGTGCATCTGGAACAAGACAGTTAAACTAAAGTTAACTTGATATTGGGATGTGTTTGCAGATGAATGATACTGAAACACGTTGACATGTATCCAGACCTGGTTGAGAGACTCCATGGTGAAGTAGATGCTGCTGCAGGCTGACGACAGAGACAGGTACTGCTGTGACACAGCCTCCACCTCTGCCATGACGATGTCCGTCTCCTCCACCTTTCTCGTCACCTCGGCCGCCTCCTTCTTCAAGTTCTCCAGTGTGGTGATGATAGTGTCGTCGTCAAGGATACGGCCCTTGACCTCATTGAGGGCCTGCAGCAGCGATTTTTCCAGCTGACGCAGGCGAAGCTGGAACTCGCCTAAAAGGAGAGAGGAGCATTTGGTATTGGCAAGCAATTGGTATTCTGATTTCACTCCATTATTTTACCACAGAGACTCAAGTCTGAATTATCATCATCAATCTGAGGCTTTATAATCATCATCCCCATCCATGTGTTGGTGCCTCTCCCCCCTAGTGTCTCACCTTGCAGTTTGAGGAGGTCAGAGCGTTTCTCATCCACATCAGGCCTCTCAGCCTTTAGGACCTCGTTGAGACACTGGCTCTGGAGGCTGCTGCGTGTCACCGTGAAGTTGACAAATGTCACACGAGAACACAAGTCTGGTGCAAACTCCACCTGCATACACAAGAAACACCATATAAAAAAAATGAACAACAAGGAAATGCCCTAAATTTACGGATGACTTTCTAACAACAGGGTTTCCCCCAGAAAACTTGCTAAGCCTGGTGGTAGGGCTGCTAGAAGGCACCCGCGGGGGGGGGGGGGTTGTTGAGTCTTACGCCGGGTTTACACCGGGCGCTGAAGCGACGCGTAAGCGTCGCGTAAGCGCAGCGCCCTAGAGCGCCGGCGCTTGGCTGGACACACAGGATGCTGAAGCCTCGCGTAAGCGTCGCGTAGATCCCTAGTGCGCAGGCGCCAGGCTGGTCACAAGAGACACGCTTTTCTCCGCGGCGGTCATCCTGCATTCCTCTCCGTGATCACACATACAGCTGATATTTGTCATTAACTGCAACGGCGTCCCAGCATTTGTCCTTTTTAATGTAGTCTTTATACAACATGTGCGGAGGATCATACAGCTCACTGTACTTCTCCATATCAATTATTAATTTAATGTCATCCATCTTCAATAACTTCTCCGCTGTTTGCTCAATTCAATGTCGGGTGTCGAGGGTAAATTACGTATTCTCCACTCAAGCCTATGGGGAGAGTACGTAGACACACACACACACTACCGCCCCCCCCTCTCTCTTTTTATCTTTATGACTGCTTGTGTGGCTGTAGTGGGGGGGCAGAGGGGGACATTTAATAATGTGATCGGTAAAATTGGTAAAATTAAAACTCCAGGACAACAGATGGGGAATACAAACTATGGGATGCATATTTGATCATTTATATCATATAAAATATGTCATCAATATCGTTTAAAATCATTTTTCAGTGTGTTTCCTGGAGCGATACGCTCGCGTCAAGCGCAAAAAATAGACTCGACGCCGAAACGATCGCTGCACTGCGCGAGGCTGCCTTGGCGCAGCGCTGCACTTCAGCGTCCTGTGGGACCGACACAGAGGATTAACATGAGAGTGGATGGGAGTCAGCTGTTATTTAAGGCATGGCGCTGCGCTTACGCGACGCTTACGCGTCGCTTCAGCGCCCGGTGTAAACCCGGCGTTATACTCTAAACATGTTGCACTTTGTTTAATATGCACACCTAACTTTTTTATTTTGATAAGGGGTTAAATAGATACTTTGATATCTTTTTGAGTTGCACTGCTGACTTAACTTATAAGCCCTCTTTTTTATTTATTTTTATCACGTTGGAGTTGCTAGTTTAAACCTACAGTTTTGCACTTTAATATTTGAGCCTTTGTTTACATTTTGTTTTGTGCTGCATTATATGGTGACATACAGTTTGTTGTTATCAAAATAAAATTAACTGAATTGAAATGGTCAATTTGATTTTTTGGGAGGAAAATTAATCGTTTAGATTAATCGATAAAATAGTCGTCAGATTAATCGATAGAAAAATAGTCGTTAGTGGCAGCCCTACTTAATATTAAAAAAAATTCAAGTTTGCTGTGAACATAGCAGTCAGGCCTCTTATTTCAGAAACAATGAACCGTAACAGTTTGGTTACCAATAAAAGATAAGCGTACTACTTCTTTGCTTTCAGCCAGCTACTCAAACAAACAAGCAACAAATTAACAAACAAACAAAATACACAGGCAAGTGTCGGCCTACTTTGAAATAAATTAAACACAGAACTTTGTAGGGCTATTTGAGTCCTCCTCATATTTGTGGAAAATGTATGAAATAAGAAGTACCCTATTTTTAAATAAATAAAACCAAATAGCTGCAGCCTAATCGTGTAACGGACTAGGTTTATGTTTATGTTCGGTTTTGACTTATGTTCAGTAAAACACTGTGTTGAAGGAGCGTTCTGATGTCTGAGGATCAGTGAAGGCGACGTATGTTCAGTAAAACAGTGTGTTAAAGGAGCATTCTGTTGTCCGAGGGTCAGTGAAGGCGTCTGGGTGGGACATGTGACTGTTTGGACCAATAGGATGGTTGCTTGGGGATCGGGGCCATGTCTGTGATCGGGGCTCAATGAGGAAGTGAAGTGTTGTTGATGTGCGCGAGTGACGGATTTTTTTTTTTTTTTTAAATAAAAAAACCATGCGACGCTTAGCCTGGCGGGGGGGGGGGGGGGGGGGGGGGGGGGGGGGAGTAAGGCCTGGCGGCCCGCCAGGCCTATACAGCACTGGGTGAAACCCTGAACAAGGTTACCTAATGTACAAAGGAAAGCTGACTGATATTCTACAAACCGTTGGGTCTCTTGTGGAAAGGAAGATGACAAATGAGGGCGACAGATCGATGTCCTGGTCTCCAAGGGTGATGAGGACACGTCCTCCGGTTCTGCGCACCTCTCTGTTCAGCACTGGGTTCAGGATAGGGTCGTAACTTTCTACGTCCTACAGGGCAACAAAAGCGTGAATAACGAAATCCATGAAAATAAAAGGGCAGGTGACAGTGATCAAGTAAAGAGTTCCCAATAACTGCAATTCAGTTTTAAGTTACTGCTCCTACCTGGACCAGCAGTGGGTTTCCAAAACGCAGGGCGCTCTCCAGGTTCTTCCTGAAGGCGTCATCCAGGAAACTGGTTCTGGTGATCTTGCGATCTTTGTACTCATTCATAATGAACTCTGTGGCTTGGCCAGATGGGTCGATGATTAGCGGGTACCTAAAAAGAACAATGGTATAGAACAATCAGCCTACTAGTAATAAGAAACACTGAAGACATTACAATTCCAGACAATAAAGTTACTGACCTGTTGAAGCGCTTGAGCATGATGGCATTCTCCGTGCACAGGTCGTCAGCCGGGAGGGAGTTGGCCTGCCAGCGCAGCCTCTCGTCAGCATTGGACAGGTACTCAGTTCTAGCGATATCCGTACGGAACTGTGGGAGAAATTTAGTCCGGATTTTAGATTACAGCAAATGCAAAATGTGCGGTTGTGGCTGGTTGTTAGAAACATTACTGAAAAAAGAACGTCTAAAGAAAATACCATGTATGAATAATAACCTGTATTCTATAGCTAAAAACCTAACATTGCCATATTATCTTATATGATTGTAACATCTTCATTCTGAGGAATCAAAAAAAAGCTAATGTTTTATATCAACATATTATGTTTCTATTAACGTAAATATGCATGGTATTTGTAGATACACATGTGTCTTCAGCACTTCCAAGTACCTGAATGTTTGCCTGCTGCAGGTGATGAGACCAAGTAGTGAACAGGTTCTGTCTCATCTGCTGTTCAAAGTAGCCAGCGTAGGTAATGAATGCTGAAGAGAGCAAACAGTCTCCAGCGATGGTGGACATCTGGTTCTTGAACGTCTCACTAGTCTTCTCCCAGCGTTCGCTTTCAGCCGACAGACTCTTCAGAAGGGCTGTGCTGCGGTTCACCTGAGAGAAAAGATCAATATTTCAGTTTGAAGTGGAATAAAACGGAGCGAAAAAAACCCTGAAGCAAAACATTTATCTGATGTTACCTTCGCCTCAACGGCAGCCAGGTCGGCCTTAATGGCCTGGGCCTCTGAGATGAGGACGGCGTACTCCTCCTTGTAGCGAGCGATGCTGGACTCCAGGTCTCTGATCATCTGCTCGACCTCCTCTGCCCTGGTCTGGTTGTCCGTGGCATCATCCTCAAGCTTCTGCAGTTCGCTGCGCAGAGGCTCCACACGCTTCAGCATGTCAGCATAATTGAGCTATAGGAGTGGAAGAACATGGCATGCATTAAAAGGACAACCCTTTTCACCCTCTTATCATAATCTTCACATTATTTTTGTCTTCTTACTTGAGCAATGGCCCATTTCACCATAGGCCCACAGGCCAGAGAGGCTCTGTTGACACCTTCATAGTTGTAGCCTGGGTTGGAAAGATAGTTCTTCTTCATCTTGTCACGGATGGAATCACTGGATAAAGGAGAAACAGTGCAAGAAGTCAGAAAATGGCAGTAC
Source organism: Limanda limanda (assembly GCF_963576545.1). Lineage (NCBI taxonomy): Eukaryota > Metazoa > Chordata > Actinopteri > Pleuronectiformes > Pleuronectidae > Limanda > Limanda limanda. The sequence continues at coordinate 17,086,578 of NC_083647.1, read as the reverse complement.
TATTAACACTCTATATTTAATTATATGTAAGGGGTGGAGAAATTTTGTTAAATCAAAAGAAGGTTAATATTAATTAATAGTACTGGCCTACAATAATTTAATTTGTTTGGCTTGGGGATTGGGATGTAAATTATATCATCTTTCCAGGTAGAAATGCAAAATCAGGACACTGACAACAATCCAGGATTGATTCCAGTCAGTCAACCACACGTTACCATCAGTTCATGATCTATTTCTACAAAATCAACCACTGAGACTGGTCCAGAAACCTACAGTGAAATAATAAATCACAGATGTTGGTTGATTAATGTACTGATTAAATATAATTTGAGTTTCCATTAGATAAAGACTTAACAGACACTGTTGACGCTGGTACCTCATTTCCTCAGAGGAAAAGTTGATTATGCCGCTGATGAAATTGTCCCTGATAATAACTTGTCTGATTTTTTTCCAGTCATTGGTCTCCTCGCCCAGCATAAGGCAGATAGACTCCAGGGCCAGTTTGACTGCAGCTGGGGGATTGGTCATAGCCCGCACTTCTACTAGGTGCTGCCGCTTAATAGAACTCACCGCTAGTCAGGTGGAAGGAGGAAAGTGTTTGAAAGAGAGGAGGAGTAAGAGGGGGGGAGAAGTTTGGAGAAACAAGAAAGAGGGAGAGGGTGCTCTTTAGTGAACAATTGCAGAGGGCATTCTCTCATTTCACCTGATATCATCGGCGGAGAAGTTAACAATGGTGGGGATGAAGTTCTCCCTCATGATGATGGATCGGATCTGCTTCCAGTCTGTCGTACTCTCCCCCAAGAGCAAGCAGATGGACTCCAGGGCCAACTTCACGGCTGCGGGGGGATTGGCCATGGAACGCACCTCCACCAGGTGCTGCTTCTTAATGGACTTAACAGCTAATAACATCAGGCGAAGACGAATTATGATAAAGGAAGGGGCAGTGATGGAAGGAGGATGTAAGCAGAGATAGTTGTTAACAAAAATCACTTTGAAATAGCATTGTAATATAATAAAAACGGGAAAAACTAAAGAAAAGAAAGCGATAGGTATTTATAACTATTGGATAAAGAAGCTTGGGAAATAATCCTCTATCTTAAACAGCACTATAATGCAAATCTCAATTAAACACTCAGAAAACGCAAGTAAAAAAGCAACTGTACCATTCTGAGACTCGATAACAGCCGGCTCCACCTGCTCCAGGTCCTCTTGGACTCTCAGCTGTTTGTCCTTGATCACCACCTGCTGCTTTAACACGGATTCCTGGATCTCCTGGCTCATTACCTGGAATCACAGTAGTAACAGTATAAGTTAACATATCTAAGTCTTTGCCATACAAAGCTAAATGGGGCTCATCTGTAGCTGTACAACATGTTATAATACAAAAAAACATGCATTTCTTCCTGCCTACCTTTTTCTTCTCAGCCTCCTGCTGGTCTTTGACCATCTTCTTCAGTTTGTCGTTGGCAGCAGCATTCTTTGCCTCCAACTCCTGGCTCTTGATTCTCAAGTCACGGCGAAGCTCCTCCACCTTATTGAGGAGTTATAAGAACAATCAGGAAGTGGGACAAGAACAAGCACTGGTAAATTGACACCTTGCTCGATTGTAAGAGACCAAGTCAGATCTTTATTTTACCTGATCGACAGTCTCCTTGATTTTGCGGAGGCCGACGTTAAGGTGCATCTGCTGCTCCTCTAACTCACTGCGTTTCTCATTGAACAGGTTGGCATACTGGTTGATGAAGTCCAGGTAGTGGCGAGGAGTGATAGACATGGTATGACCACCTCGCTTGGCCAGTCGGTTGTTGGCCTGTAACGAGTGGATATCAAGTTTTAAGAACATATATGAAGTATTCATTAGTAGAAGATAAACTTAGACTTTACAACGCATCAATTACATCACTGCAAATTTCTTTACCTGGTGAAGTGTCTGGTGTACAAACACACAGCCGTTGATGATAGCCTCGCGATGAGATGGTACCTGGGGCAGTTTGTCGTAGACGATGGGCATGTAGTCCGGCACCTTGTAGTTTGGTTTCTCCAGATCCATCTTGCTTGTGAACTCCTTACCCACCTGATAAAGGGCTCCTGTGGACCAGTCTCCAAACCAGTTCAGCACACACCTGGCATAGGGGAATAAGCGTTTTAATTTAACACAAACTCCACATTTTCCAGAATCCCCCTAGTTTCTCTGATATCATATATTAATAATGTTCCTTTACCTGTTGAATAGGGCAGGAGATGTTGCGGCCCTGTCCTTCAGGCCCTCTGATGAGGGGTTCATGGTGAAGACCACATGGAGGTTTCGGATGACCTGACTGGTGAACCACTTGTAAAGCTCTTCGTGTGTGTCAAGCATCAGGCCCTCTTTCTGGGCTCCCTCCTTACACTGCGTCATCAGGGTGGCATACTCATCTCCCTCGAACAGACCAGGAACCTACAAAACAGGCGACATTCAAAATATTAAGAACCTGAAAAGTATGTGCCCACTACCCAATGACTACAGAGGGCCACAAAGATGTATCAAGTGGTGCTCTACATCATCCTACTGAGGTCGGCATGTTACCTCTCCATTGGCCAGCAGTGTGTTCATTCTCTCAAGGAAACCAGAATCCAGCACATTGGATTCGTCCATGATGAAGGCAATCTTCTCATTCTTGCAGCCAGAGCGACGCAGGACAGTCCGCAGGTCCTCATCAAAGTCCTCTCCACTGTATTTCCTGTGTACCTGGAAGAACACACACACACAGAAGTCAATAAATACATAAAGACAATTGTATGACTCCACTTCACATAGGTTTACATGCATTTTTACCAACCTTGATCTGGTAGACACTGAGTCCGTTCATCCAGGCTACGAAGCGAGATAGAGTGGTCTTTCCTGCTCCACTCACACCGATCAACAGGAGATGGCCCTGAGGCTGACGGAAAATTCTAGAGAAAGATACATCACCTTTAAAACCTTGCTCATAAAGCAAATACACCAATAATTCGTAGAGGTCAATAAGAAGCACTGAACTAAAAAATCTCAGAGGCTTTTACTTACCGGTCAATCCTGAGGACGTGGTCCAACACCTCGTTGAAGAGCACCAGAGGGACATCCAGCTCCTCTTCATAGAAGACCTTCAGACGGGCCTTCACATAGTCCCTCAGCTCCTCCTGTTCCACTGGGATGTAGTCCTGCAACCACATACAAGATACTCAGTGTCAATTTAAAGATTTCTTACAATGTCAGTATCATAACCAAAGCAGAAAATCAAAGTTTAGTCAAAATATCTCAAAATTACCTTGGAGAGCCAGTTGCTGTAGAGGATAGGCCTGGTGAGAGCCTTTTCCTTATCGATGTTGGGGAAGTGTTTGAGAGAAACCATGTCAATGTTTTCATCTGTCCACCTTCTCTCTTCATCATCAACCAGCCTGGAAAATTACAAGACCAACCACTTAGTCGCTAAAGATTTCAAGTATCAAATCAGTCTTCAATTCAGTTTGTTAATAAATGACATCTCATTGTCAACGCTGTGACTAATACAGCGTAACCTGTCAGTTACTAATGCTCACCTGTCCTGGAAGAGGCGGAGAGCCTCATGGGCCCAGATGCGGATGAGCCCCTCAACAGGCAGAGTCTCCAGTGGGCGCAGGGCCTCAAAGATACCCCTCACCCAGCGGGTCATCTCTCTGGGAGAGTAGATGTAGTGAGGCTGAGTGTCCTGAGTGAACCGCTCCTGAGGGGTTAAAGAAACAAAATTAATGTAACTGTGAAAAAATTATATTAAAAAGTACTCCTCTTCAGTCTGTACACTGTTTTCTGTCTAAATATGTAGTAAATTGTGCTTTCATGATGTTGCTCCTTTACCTGAGACATGGTGTAGAACTCAACCATAGCAGCAGTGAGAGGCTCAGCATATGTACGTAGGGAGGGAATGAGGCGCAGCATGGCCCGGTTGAAGGTTCCATAAATCTGGGTGAGAGAGGCCGGGCCTGGATAGTCCACATAGACCACAGGGACATGGCGCAGGAACCTAAAAACAGCACACCATGATTTCTCATATACAGTTTATTTTGGGGGTATTAGAGGAGTTTTTAAATAAAAATACAATTAATATTTTGATATGCAATGTTCTACTCTGTTAAGTCTAATTAATGTACCTGTGTGTAAGAGGCTTTCTGCCAGGATCAGTAGGAGGATTACAGGCACCAACAAACTGGATCCTCTCTAGTTTGACCCAAGTCTGGTCCGAGGTGCGATAGAAACCTCCATGTTCCACCATCTGCAAAGAAACAGGACAAGGGAGTTTTCACATACATTACAAAATCAAACAAATTTAATAATCCTGCAGTTAAAATTTGAAAACATGCATCATACCTGTCTGAGGAAAGAGATGACTCTCTGTGTGCCATATTTGTCCATGTCTGGCAGATTGATCTCATCACAGAACAACACCAGCCATTTGCCCAGCTGGACGGGGGCCAGAACCACACCGTTGGGGGTACGGCGGTACTCACAGTAGTGGTCAAAGGTCTTAAGCAGCAGCTCTGGAGTGGTGGCACTGGAGAAGTTCAGACCCACAACCTGATGGAGAGTAAGAGGAAATTGTGAAATTTAAAAAATGTAGTTTAAGTTTAACTGATTTCCAATTAATTCTTTGATTATGTCCCTTACCTCCATATCAGGCAAAGCCCTGAGGGCGCTGAACAGGGTCATAGTTTTTCCAGAGCCAGGAGGTCCACACAGCACCAGTGGTTTGTGCTCTGCCAGCCATGTGTAAAGCAAAGCCTCGTGACGAACAGTGTCCAGAGTGGGAACCACGACATCGGGGGATGCCACCTTGTGGGTCTCTACCTCAATCTGGGGCACCTTGCCTTGCCAGGACTGCCATTCACCTGAGATGCACACCTGAGTGAAAAGAGGAAATATGTTTAGCTTGCCTCCTCGACCTTTAGATACAGAGAACACTGGGAAACTAAGAGGCTGTACCTCGTAGTCAATGATGGGAACATTGGGAGCGGAGGGGAGGGGAATAGTGGTGATACGACGAATATATTCTCCAAGCTCAGCCCTCATCTTCAGCCGTCCATCACCAGAGAAGGACCACAGCACGGCGTAGATTAGGTACCTCTGTAGAAAGAAATCACAAAATGAATCAGTTTTAAAGCAGTGTAAGGTACAAATTATAAGATGTCTGTGCTTCTTTAACGTACACTGAGCGAACACAGAATCTTACCTGCATGTATCTCTCTAGCTGCTCACTGGGCATAGGGAAGTCAGGGTGGTTGTTGTTGTAGAGAGCCACATTACGGCAGGCCTGGTGCAGCATAGAGCACAGGGAGCCTAAGCAGCGCAGGCGGGTGAAGTCCATGATGTGCTCCATCTTGGAGGCATGCTCCAAGGCCTTGATCACCAGGCCTGTAGAGGTGAAGAAGGGCTGAAGGATCGCTGCAGAGTCACGCTGGATCTAGTGTGAAAGAAACAGCAGGAAATCAGTGAGGGAATAAATGTTTGAGTATTATCTAGTGTATTATTTGTACTTTTATCCTTTTACCTGCAACATCGGTGATGCAGTCTCCTCCTCATCCTCTATGCCCTTCCTCTTGCGCTGAGCTTCATCCTCGCCCTCATCCAGTGGGATACTGCGGATGCGAGCCAGGAAGTTGTTGAAGATCATGTCAGTGCTGAGGACGTCCTCACTGAACCAGACCATGCCACAGCGAGACACGGTGGCCAGGGTGGCGTACTTCAGGTCCTGTACTTCAAACATCACACGCACCTGTGAAGAAAGGGAGACACTCGGGGTAAATAACAAGCAACCTCAGTGGGGACAGGATAAAAAATGAGCCAATTGTGCTTGAAGTGCTGTGCTGTTACATTTGGTGGCAAGCTGAGACGCTCTCCGTTGGGCAGGGTAAGCAGTTTGTTGTCATCCAGGACGGAGTTGAGATTTTCAACCCACTCAGGGTCAACATCACCATCAAAGATGATCCACTGGCGCTTCTGCAGTTCACCACGAACGTTATCAATGATCCTAGAATTGAAAGAATAAGCATCTTGCATTACTTATATCCATAAAGAAAGGGCTACGTTGCATTATCAAAATCAGCCAAGTTGACTTTTACTCCTGATTGCTAAAATTAACTCACTTCCTGAGGATGTGTGTGAACAAGCCATCAGTCCATTCACGAGTGTTAGGGTCCAGGGTTCCGTACAGGTGATCCTTGCTGATGGCCTTGGGGTCGATGATGTGGGCCATGCCCTCACAACCTTCCAGCCTCTCCAGGGCCTTGAGCAGCACCCTCCACGCCATGGTCTTTCCACTCCCTGAAGGTCCAACCATCATCAGGCCGTGATTGATCTGTGTGATCTGATACAGCTGGAGCACCTGGAAGATGTTGAGACAAAGTTTTACAAAATTAAGTCACCTGGATACTGTGGAATTTTATCCTAGAACTCAGGATCCTGAGAACGGAGGATTCAAAAACCATTTCCAGAAGCAGCAAGTGATCATAAAAACTATATGCAACTACATACCTTCTCCACCCACATGGTGCCCACATCATCACCATCTCCATAGGTGAGGTACATCTCCGCACAGACCTTCTTCAGCTCCTCCCTCAGTGCAGTCATCTCTCCTCTGTGGTACTGGACACCGGGGAAGACATCGGACAGAAGGCTGAACAGCAGAGGGATGTCCTCTGCCACCAGCTTGGGAACCATTGTCTCACACACACTCTGGATCAGAATCTACAGTAAACGGGACACAAACTAATTTAATCATTCACGTTCATCAAGCTAGATTATAAAAATGTCAGAGGAGTAATGATTAAGCAATGATAACGCAATACAAAAACTTCATTTTACTGCTCTTACAACTTTAATAATACTTAATATTAATGCATGTAATTATACCTCCTGTTCAGGAAGGTTCTCAGCGATATCATTTTCGTCAACGACCTCTCCACGCTCAAACTTCTCCCTCTTGATCCTCTGGATGCGCTCACGCTTCACATTACCAGCACTAATCAGCACACTCTTCAGAGCTCGAAGGCCAAAATCGTAGTGACTCTGAGATGACAGCTGCTCGTCGCACAGCCTGAAATACAGACAAGGAGTAAGTCAGAGAGGATAAACTTAAAATCCTTCCAAAGCTTTTTCAACTTTTCTGTACATACTTGAAGAAGGGCACAATCTTTTTCGCCAGGATCTCAGCAGTGCGGAAACCTTGAGAGTAGAGCATGACTTGTGCGATGAGTTGGCGGTCAGGCTTGGTCATGGCCAAGCTGCGGAACAGCTTCTTCAGATTGTCAGGCAGGTTGGAACGGCCAGCGTAGCCAGGGTTCATAGTGATGAAGATGGCCATGTCTGGGCTCACCTTCACCTGCTTGTTCAGGAGCTCTGTGGTGACGGGCACACCTGAGAAGGGGACAGACGATAGGTAATTTACACTGCAGGTCTCGTGTAGAATTATAATAATTAAATGCATCTCATCTAAATTACATGCTTTAAAAATGTTGCCCTGTACCATGGATTTTTTCTTTTAACCATGCAGTAAGCCAATTTGCTAAATCATCATTATCTGGACATTCTCCTTAACATTCCTGGTTCCATTCATAAAACACTTACTTCTGTCTCTGTTTATGTTGCTGTGCTCCCTCAAGGCCACCTGGATGTACTGGACCTGCTGGGAGACGGCAGACAGCATTCTCTCCTCCAGACGATTGAACTCATCGAAGCAGCCCCAGGCTCCGACCTGACACAGACCCACGAAGATACGACCCATGGCCTGAAAGAAAGAAGATGAACAAAAGAGATGCGCAAGTTATATTTCCATCATGAGAACCAAATCATGCATCTGTATTGTCTCACAGCTAGAAAGTGGACTAAACACAAAGAAACACTTGTGCACCTGGAAGTCAAATGTCTCATCACAGTTGAAGACCAGTACAAAGCGGCCAAGCTGGTGTCCAAGAGCTTTCACAGACTCAGTCTTTCCTGTGCCGGCAGGACCTAGATGAGAAGAAAAACTCAGTGAAGTTCAGTGTTTTCCATCTAATTAGTTTATTCTCCATTTCTTGTGTGCAATTAAATTTCATACCAAATGGTGATCCACCAAGACGGGCCTCCAGAGCCTGGGTCATGGTCAGATAGCAGCGGTCTGTCAGAGGTGTCTGGACAAGCTTGTCCTGGACACCCAAGTACTCAAAGCCGTAGTTGAACTTGGCATTGGCCATCTGAATGGACAGCTGTTGCAGGACGTCCGTCTGCTTGGGGTCGAAGTAGAAGCGCATCTGGCTGAGCCACTCAAAGGACTTGGAGTTGTCGACCTTGTTCTTGATCAGAGTCCTGCTCACATCACGCTGGTGCACCAGCTCGGTGATCTAAGGAGAGGAGGAGGGGTTTCAGAAAGTTGACATCAGTCAAACATTCTTTAAAAAAAAATACTGTGAAAAAAAATCTCACTGACCAAATGTTCCAGTTTCCTTCTGCGGATGGGAGGCTGCTCCATCAGCACGGTGTCGGCCAACACATTGAGGGTGGCCTCCACATTTGACAGCACACCCTGCATAGGTGTCAGGTCCTCACCACCAGCGATTGTGGTCAATGCAGCCTCAGTGTTCTCAGACCAGGCAATCTGGGCTGAGAGGACGACCAGTTGGGCCTTTGGAAAGAGAACACAGATAAGTGAAATTCTGCAACCATTTTTTAAGTGTCTAGAATATCAAAAGATTGCTCTCTCTGTCGACCTGGTAGCGATCAATCCAGTCGATGTACTGCGTCAAGTCGATGGCTGTGCCCTTGTTAAAGGCTGTGACCTCCGTGACTGACTCAGCAAGCAGCTTCGCCAGCGTCACCCTCATCTCCTTCTCCACCAGCGTCAGCCACTCGTTGATCTTAGGGTGATCTGTGATGGAGACCGGCGTCTTGTAGACAATCTCTTCACCCTCGCGGGAGGAGATTCCCAGAACCACAGTGCTGTCCTCGTTCAGAAGGATGCTGGAGACACCAGCAAACATCTTTTTGAAGTGCTTCTGCAGTTTGGGCACATTCTTGCTGTTACCAATGATCTCGAGCAGGTCCTCGTCTCCCACGAAGTAGAACCTATGAAGACAAAAATTAATAAATCAATTAATTGACCTTTTGAAGATGCACTACAAAAACAAAGCATAGTTCCTCCTTCAGCTCGCTCTGCCTCAGTGTTATCTTCATACCTGGGGAATGAGGATCTCTCTCTCTCCAGGTATTCTCCAAGGGCTTTCTGGATTTTCCCCAGAAGGTCAGCCAAACGCTCCAGAGACCTCTGCACTCCCTGTATGTTCAGCACGTCCATTACTAAAGGAGACTTTGTTACCTTCTTCATCAGTGCCAAGAACTCTGTGCTGATACTGTGGGATAAAGACAGAGAGAGATAACATAAATGTTATAGATAAAAATAAAAAATGAAAAAACTGTTTCCATAAAATTTGGGTCCTTTGTTTACCTCGAGAATCTCTGGGTTTCTACTGGCAGCAGATGTTTGATGTCAGCACTGCCTGTGAAGATGCCTTCCAGGTAAACCCAGCGACGCTGGACGTCAATCCAAACATCAAACAGAGCCATGATACGATTCAGCTTGTCCTCCCAGCTCAGGGCGTCTTCCTCAAACACCTGGGAGAAAGAACGCATTTATAAGATGTAATATTCGTACATTAAATTGTTGTAAGAATGAAGACAAGATGTAACCGTTTACCTTGTAGTATGGAGACAACTTCATGGCAGACACGCTGTTGATGTGTTCTTTGACCTTGTTGAAGAGGTCATCCCAGCCTCTGATCAGACGACACTTGTTCTGATAGTTCACCAGGTCGAGCTCGTACGAGTTCCACACTTCACGGATCTGAGAACCAGCAAGCACAGACAATTATAGAGTTTTGAGAGACATTTAAAATTTCCTGTAAAGGAAACTGAAGATAAAAAACATGTTAATCCCTCTGTAAGCATTACAAAAACACTGCATCTAGTCTAGCGGATCCTCCCCCTCTTCACCTGCTTGAGGAACTCCTCCAAAGCCATCTCTCCCTGGGCGACCAGGAGAACATCCTTCACCACCATCTCATTCTTCAGCAGATCTATATCCCAGATCTGTCCCAGGGTCAGCTCAGAGAGGACCCAGTTCACGTGCAGACGCTTCGTCAGCTGTTTCCAGTGGCGGTCCTTCAGAGCCTCTGATTTCAGCTCGATCACCAACATGTTGACCTGGAGAGAGCAAGTAAGACGCAAAGACTTTAATAACCCAGAATTTCATTTTTATCTTTTGGCTAACTTTGTGCTCAGTGGGAAGAAAAACTTGCTGCCTGACCTTCATGTATCCTTTGAGCAGCCTCTGGACGAACTCGTACGAGGCATACTGTCTCAGTCGTGCTTGGAAGTTCTTCAGCTGGTTCAGAAGACCATCTAGAGTCTGACGAAGCTACAAACACACAAGAACAACATTAGAACTGTTAAATGAAAGAAATGTTACGTATTAACGAACAGCTTCACTAATCTGAATGATTACTGTGTATTTTACCTTGCGAGGCTGCACAGACACCCATGGCTGCTCTTTCATCTGGTCGATTTGCTCCCAAACCTTTCCCAGCTCAGACCACACCTCCTTCAGGTCATGCAGCTCCTCCAGTGCCACCTACAAGTCCCGGCAAAGACAGAAATTAGTCAAAATAAAAGCATTTATTTGGTCATCTATTTTGTCTTGGAAGAAGTCTATTCATAGATTGATCTTCAACTTATGACTTGAACTTTTAAGTGAATGTGTGCAGGAATTACCTGGACCCTCTCTTCACTGCCACTGAGCAGGCCAGTGTCCGTGAGCTCCAGGGCCTCTTTGGCACGGGCGCACTTCTCCCTTTCAACCTTCAGACGGCCAAAGTTGCCTTCATAGATGGTCAAGGACTGAATAGCCTCCTCTGGACGCAGGTTACCCTGATGGAACATGTTATTCATTACACATTAAAGCCATTTGATGAAATTCTCCATAATGAATGAAGGTCACCTAATGTTGTCTCTTCATTTTACGGTAACGAATGAATCTCTTGGTATGATAATAATAACATGAATCCATTTCTCTTACAGCAACTGGTTTGGTCTTTTCCCACTCGTTGAGCAAGTCAGTGGTGCGGTTTTCCACAGCTTTGTCCTCCTGAACAATCTTCAGTTGCAGGTTGGCCACCTGCTGCTGGATAGCGGTATCTTTACGCTTCATGATGTCACTGAAGGCTCCCCATTCCCCTTCAATGTTGTCGATGTAGAGCCAAGATGGTGGGAACTGGAATCTCTGCTTCTCCAGCAAACGCTGCCCATTGCGGAACATCTGGAGGTAAAGGGGGAACAACCTCATTAGATCTTATAATTGTCTTTAAAGAATGCCGTTATTGAAAGGGTTGTATGAAAAAGGATACTGAATGTTTTTGAGTACTTACGTCCACATTTTTCTCAAACTGTTTGATCTTGCGCTTCAAGGTCTGGACATATGTGATGAAGTTAACAGCATCTGAAGTGCTGGCTGTGTCCACAGAGTGTTGCTCCAGATCTTGACGTGACTTGGTGACGGAACAGAAAAGCGTGATTAAATTGTAGTTCAGGGAATAACCTTTTAATTTTCTAATATAAATAATATTATTCTTTACCTTGGAGATCTGGGCATGGAAGTCCTGCATGTTCTGGCCAAGCATCTGTCCAAACTTGCTGAGGACTTCTTTGTGCCAGGAGTCATACTTCAAGTTCACCTTGGACTGAACCTGTTTTCAGGGTCAAACAAAAATGTAGTAAAAATTCAATTTGATTATGATGGATTAAAAATAAACATCATTGCAGTGGGACGGTCAATTTAGTAAGAAACAGCTCTCAAATACAACACCTAGAACAGGGAGTCATCATTACCTTGCCATAGTCTATGACCGCAGGTCCAAACTCTTTCCGTGTCTCTGCATTGTCAAATGTTCCGCGGGCTTTCCTGATTTGGACTAGCAGGGCCTGCCACTTGGTGAGATCTTCACCCAGACGGTTGTAGATGTTCTCTGCTTGCATGTCCCACAAGCACTGGTACTGCAGCCACACCTGGACGGGTCCAACAAAGACAAGTCAAGGGTTAAAAGGGCTATGTTAAAAAAAAAAGGACACGCAGTTATCAAGCGGTCCAATCAGCAGTAAGATAAAAGTGAGATGACAAGATTTTATTTCTTGTTATCTAAGGCCAATGAGGCTCTTACCTTGACATACTGCTCCACCTCACTGACAATGTCTTCAACTGCATTGTAGGATTCCTCTAAGGCTGCAGGGCCATCTGGCATTCTGGTCAGAGCATTTCTGTAGAACTTCTCGTCCTCTGACAACTCGTAGTGGACGCCCACCTGGAGAGGAAAATCAGAATTGTTTAGATAAAAGCAACAGCACAAGATCTTTATGTCTCTCACTAACTCATATTTGAGCTACAGGATTCCACGGACAAGCTGAGACTCATGTCTCGACCACACGGTGTATACCTGGTATCTCTGGCTCTGGATCCTGGGCAGAGAAAGGATGTTCGTCTTCCAGGCAAACATCTCCTGGTAAAGCTTGTAGCGACAGTCTTCAATCGGGGGATTCAGATAGATGACCTGGTTAGTTATCCTTAGCTCATGGACAACATTCTGGGGATAAAAAAAAAAATCAGAGGGTCAATTCTGCCCATGTATGCAACATTTCTCAGGTTTTAAAATGAATGTATAACATTAAAACAAAACAAGGCATAAAGCAATACAAGGTCCCCTGTTACAATGCTTACCTTAATCTTGGGCTCGCCTCCAGGTTTGTGGCTCAATTGTGGCGCCTCGGTGTCCATGTCCACATCAGCCTTGTCCTCTATCTGGCCACGGAGCACCTGAGTCCAGGCTTTAAGGCCAGCCTGCAGACGCACTCCCAGGATGCGTTCAATCTATGGAAACAGAACCAAAATAAATATACGTTAGTGCCAAATTCAAACCAAACGCATGTGAAGATAAGAATTTCAGCAACCCTTCATTTTGGTATCAAACTAAATGAGTGACAATTAGAATTTGGCTAATCTGTGTTACAAACCTCAATGTCAAGCTTGTTGACCCAGATGGGCAGGTTGGAGTAGGAGTGCAGATTGAGGTCATCCACTGCCTTCTGGACTCGGTTGAGGATGTCAGAGAAGGTCTTGTGGTCAAACATGGACGTCTCCAGAGAGCGAACCTCCAAGTCTATTTTCTCCTCAATCATTAAGAGGTCATCAACCTGGAAATCACATACAACAGAGACAAATATGTTTGTTGGTGAGGATTTAACATCTGTCGTTGTAATCCTCAAAGACAAGTCAATATTCCTACAGAGTGTACACTTCTGAATATTAATGTCTCCATACTGACCTTTTCCTGGAAGTTGAACACGGTCTCAGCAAGCCTCTGAACATAAGGATCCAGCTTGTAGGACTCCCAGACCAGAGTGATGCCTTCAGTAACAAGAGCCTGAACCTCTTTCTTCAGCCCGGCCACCAGCAGGGAGATAGAAAACCTCTCCTCCACCTTCTCACACGTGCGCTCGTAGGTGCGAACGCTCTCGATCAAGGAGATGGCGAACGGGTACAGCTGGTTCGCTTGGTGGGCTTTGTTGACGATGGCCAAAGGAACACGGAAGCTCAGCCACTTGAGGTTGCGGACCTCTTTGGACAAGGTGATGATCTCTGGGAGGAAGTTGACTTTAAGCTTGAGCATGTTCCCTGTGCGTCCACGGGCACGAGTGGTCTCAATGGTGAAGATGCGGCCAGATACACCAAGGTTACGCTGCTGTACCTGAATTACAATAGAAACATTTACAATTAATACAAATATTGAGTAAAATAAATTTGCAGCATTTAAGATTCACTATGATCAGATCCATACCTTGCGAGCCCAATCATCAAATATCTCTTGAGTGTTGAGTTTGGCCCTGAAGCTGTCTCCATCCTGCTTTAGCTTCAGCCCCTCCACATGGTTCTCCCAGCCTTTTCCCAGGACATCCTCCACCCGCTTCATGTATGCAGTCAGCTGACGGTCAATCTGCTTGGCCCAGATGATGGATCCAGACACGGGTGGCAGGTCGCGGACGTGGCTCATCTTACAGGCCTGGCTCTGAGGATACTGCACTTTGAACTTGTCGTGCAGAGACTCAATGTCGTCCTTCACGCGCTGGATGAGCTGCGTCTGGTACTCCCGGATGGCGCCGCGGATGTGGGGGCGCACAAACAGAGCATTGAAGCGGGAGAAGATGCGGAACATCTCGTTGGCGTTCTTGGCGGTTCCCAGCTGATCACGCAGGCGGGCGGTGATGCGGGTCTCCACGCGGTCGATGCGCTCGTCGTAACGCTTCATGGCGGCTTCCCAGGCTTCCATGCCTTCCTTAGAGACATCCAGACCATCAACCTCTTTGACGTTCTCATACGCCAGGTTGACCTCCTCGATAGCGTTGGCATCGGCCGCATCGAAAAGAACTCCAGCTACCTTCATATCTTGAGGTTCAACTGTCTCACCGGGAGCATGCTGGGGCAGAGCAGAGACCTGGAGGCAAAAGTGCATCAAACGGACTTTAATCTCTACAATGTGAGGCTCTACATAAAGAGAACAAGTTAATGTTAGTGGGGCAACTGTTAAGGTAAGGCAAATGTGAACTGTATAGATTATAGTCCAGATTTTACCTGAGGCCTCAGCACACGGACGATGACGGCCCTCAGCTGCTCGTGCTGCCGTCGGAAACGTCTCATGTGGTCCAGTCGGGATTGGAGCTTCCTGTGGGCTGGGCTCAGACGCCACACCATCTTCAGATTCTCCTCTCTCTTCCTCTTCACAATGTCCCTCAGAAGCACCTGGAGTTTCTCATACTCATCCTCCCAGGTCTGGAAGACCTCGAAGCAAGCCACCATCACCTGCACACAGAATTTAAAAAAGGACATTTAGTCAAGATACATTACATTTCTTAGGAGATTAAGTAAGCGTGCACTTCTAAAAACCACACTCACCTTTTCAAACTCCTCGTAGGCAACATGCATGAGCTTCCTGGTGCCCAAAACCTTGAGGAGCTGGGAGCTCAAGTCCCTGGAGATGGCCTCTACAAGACGCAGGGCTCTCTGGATAGGGTACTTGGTGTTTCTAATCTTTTTCAGGTGAGTGAAAATGGCCATCAGCGCCTGGCGGATCTTATCGAGCTCTGAGGCAGAGAGCAGGTCGTTGAGAGGGAAATCCTTCATCAGAGGATTGTAGTCGTTGACAGTCTCCACAGCCTGTTTCAGACCTGTGTGAAGAAGAGCAAGCAAAAAACAATTGTAAGCAAAAGGAATTTGAGTAAAACATGTTAACATATCGATTGGCTGCTACTCACCAGTGTCAGTGTCAAAGCTGACAGTAGCATGGAAACGTTTGCCATGTTTGAGGATGTCCAGTGTGAGCAGAACCTCCGGGCTCTCTCTCTTCTCTTGGATCCTGTTGAGGGCTCGTTCCAGGTTCAACCAGAAACTGATCTCCTGCAAGGCTGTGCCCGAAGCAGGGTCGCGATCGAGCTTCGTCACCTGATAAAAGGATGTCGGCATCAGGCATAAATATTTCTGCATTCACCTTTTGTTTAAATTTGAGACAGAACCACGGGAAAGCCCCTCACCTTTTGGATCTCCCTGATCCAGCGGTTGACTCCAGATTGCAGCTGGTTAAGGAAGGTGGGGTCCTCCACTTTGTCGCCAAAGTCGGTGACCTTAGGCTTCTCTCCATGCTCATAGCACTGCTTGGCGATGTTAGCGATGATGGGGTGGATGAGCAGGCTGATCTCAGGGATCTCGATGTTCTGCTGCAGGTGGAGAAGTCCCATCTCCAGCTCTGCAATCTTTTTCTCAACTGAGGGAGCCATCTTATCGCCATCTCTACAAGGTGATTACAGAGATTTAGGGGCTTCGGAGGAATTTTAAAGTGTCACCTATACTACTGGATTCAAAGTTTGTGATGCAGTTCATTTCATTGGTTTTGAAACCATCAAAAATGGCACATCCTTAGAAATTACCTGTCAGCTTTGCCAGACTCACGGATGTAAGACTTGAAGAAGGGCGCAACGGCATTGCTGATGAAAGAGTGAAGAGTCTCATAGGGAGAATCCTCACTCAAGGTCAGAACTCGAACTTGGGTTGAAATCGGCTTGTCTGCATCAATGACTACAGTCCTCTTGATTAAAGCCAAACTGCCGGGGAAGAAAAACACATTCACAGAATTAACAAAAGTGAAAGCTGCCTTTTCTCCATAAAACAATACTCATGATTTAGATGCATAATTTACCTGTTGGACTTGATCCCATAGTGTATATCAGTGCTGATGTTATAAGTGATGCACTCTTTCTCCTCCTCAGCTTCGTCTCCAACATCCTCTGTGTGAAGAACAAATACATATGAATGTGTTATCTGGACAAATAAGGCATTTCAATAAATCATATTCAATGCACAGATATCTGAAGTGATGATCAGTGTGTGTTTGCAGTTGCTGAAGTCTAATATCCAGCTATTGAGGATCGAGGATTGAGTAAAAACCATCATAACTATAACAATGTCATTTTGAGTATTTCTACATTTAATAACCACCACATCATCAAGATAAGCAGCGTGCTGACGTGGTTTATATAACGTACTAAATCACCTTTTAGAGACGAGGTCAGGATTAGAAAGCAATAACAGTTTGTTCAACCCAAAAATTGCTCAGCTACTCATGGTAGACTAGACCAGGGCCATTTTACAGCAGGATGACGGTGCAGTCTGCCTGTTTGGTCTGACTCCATCCATCTTTGTCCCCACCCTTCTTTTGCAAGCCTGCCTGTGGCGTGTAGGAAGAGAGATAGCAATCTGCAGACAACGCACTCTCTGCATGGCGGCATCAGTATTCTCAGTGCAAAAACATGAACAGGCTGGAAAGAAAGTGATTATTGAGGCTGGGAATCCAAAAGCTTCCGGCTCAGCCTCAGCGTCTGGCTGGTCATGTGCAGTATCAAGGGACCAAGGTTCAGTGCTCATGACACATTAGTGAGGGCAGGAAGCTCTGCAGCTCGGGATGTGTTGTCCCGGAGGGGAAAGTGAACATAATGTGTTCATTGACACAAGCTGGTTCACATGATACAACCCTGAGAAGGAGGATAAAACAGGACTGGTGCTTCTGACAAAAGGTTTCCTTGTGTCTTTAATAGAACCTTATGTTTGTTTCATTCTCTTCTGCACACCCAGATATCAACTTCTGTTTGACATCCTTTTTACAAGAAAAACTGCACTTTTACATAAAGGAACATTTGATTAACTAAAGCTGAGTATTACACCTTTAATGGATCAGACAGTTGCCATTGAGCACATGACATCTGCAGTGGAAGTATACTGGGTTATGCTGAACTGTTCTTTCCGTCCCCACCCATTGTGGCGTAGTTCCCTTTACAGTGAAGTGTAATGATGGAGGTAGCGAGCTAGCTCAGTGTTGTTGTGGCTGTCAGATGACACAGGCCAGCCTTCAAACGTGTCTCTAGCAAACACTGCTGGTTTGAAAAACATGGATGTTGTGTTCATGGTATTGAATGTACCTTTGAGGGCGCTCCTCTCCACCAGGATGGTCTGAACTTGGGGATCTCCCAGGAACTTCTTCATCTGCTCCACGGCGGTCTTCTCCTCCAGGGCGCTTTCCAGAGAGGCCGGGGCCTCGCCGCCATCTTCCAGGAGCAGCGGGATCAGTTTGCGGATATGCTTCTGCAGCACCGAGGTGTCGGCCACCGTCTGCACGGCGGACACCTCCATGGTGCCGGAGTTCTCCTCCGTCCCTCCGCCGTCAGACATGGTTTCCGAGGCGGCGGACGAGGTGGTGTGGCCGGGGTGAGACTGAACAAAGAGCCGGGGCGGACGCTAGGTAGCAGGCTGCAGGGACCGGGTGGACGCTGACTGCTGCTCTGTCAAAACCACAACCCTGCCCAATGCAGATTTATACCGCGCAAGGGACTGTGGGACATGTAGTT